>NW_015151163.1:33246-40270 GCF_000732505.1 Cyprinodon variegatus | reverse complement strand
GTTTTAGCACACTTGCTGTCAGACTCCATGCTCACACCAAGCAAAGCAGGGACACATCGTATAACAGCTCTACAGACACAAATATTTCACAACAAACTTGTTCCCCAAACCTTTTTAACTCATATGAAACTCCACAAATATTTTCCTTATAGCTCCTCACTCTAGAACTGGACAAGTCGATATGTGCTCGGTGTTTCTGGTTTTAACACACACACACATCCACACTCAGACAGCTGCTGCCAGATCAAAGAGTCAGAAAGCTATGCATTGTCAAGTGGAGCTGGGTCAATATTACAATTCCCAGAGTGTAAGTGAAGGGCTTTGTGTTGTGATTCATTTCAGATACTGAGAGTGCTCCACCAGATGAAGGTCACCGTGGATAAAGTGTCTTCTTGCCCTTCACTGTTTACAGAGGCCTGAGGGACACGGGTGTTCTGCTTTAACACACAAGAGTGGATTAAGAGGGTGGCTAAAAACTGCACAAAGGTGCTACACATGTCACTCAATATCATGCTGTCAAGTGTGGGTACAGCTTAAACAGTGGCAGCCTAATGCTTCCGGGGTTGTCATGTGTCAGAGACCGAAAATTGGTGGGACTGTACGCTGACAGCAAGTTAGTGACATCACAAATGCAACAACCTACCTCTGAAATGTGATGCAGAGTCTTATAGTTTAGTTGAAAAACAGTGTGCGTTATTACTCCTTTTGTTGTTTTGCCAAAGGATTTGAAGGCCGTGAGAAATCCAATGAAGGAAGGGAGACAAAGGAGGAGTGCAAACATGGAGGTCAAATCTTTTCATTTCCCTATAAACACAAATATGCGGGGGTGGTTTCAGCCTTGTACTAAGGCAGCATATGTACGATCAGCTGCCTGTTCATAGTCACCATAGCTTTTCTGTCTCTCATCTCTTATCAGGCTTTTTTTCCCATTGCATCAGCTTTCTGTGTTGCTTTTTCACATGATGGACAGTTTGGTGGGGAAATGAAACAGAAATATGTCTACTTAAATAAGGCATTCTCCAATCATATCTTTTTTTAACAACAGATTTTTCTGTCATATTTATTTATGTATGTATGTATTTATTTATTAATATTTTACATAAGAAAATTCATAACAAAAATGTTAATGCATAATCATGATCTTCAGACGAATCAATATCTAGCGTTCTCATCACGTCCTGCTGGGTCATAATCACAATATCAGATGAGTTCAAAAATACAAAAGAATAAACAGGAGCAGGATAGAAAACAGTGTAGCTACATTACTAAAAATTGCATTTAAACACAATCTTGCAGCTCTTCAGCTGCATTCAGTGTTTAAGAGGATAGACCTAAAAATAATCCAGCATGTCATTTTCTGTGACTTTTTTACCTTTGTATGACACCTTTAAGGCAAATTCAAAAATGCTTTACTAAGAAGTTGGCTGTGTTGTCGTCTAAACACATTATTGCACAGTTCACCAAACAATTGAAATATCCTGCATCATATATTATTACCAGAGGAGTGTTAAAGTTACAGCCTCTGGTAGCTCTGTCTTTTTATCAAACATCTTATGACACTCATTGGATTGTCTCATGTTTATTATTTAAATGTTTGTATCTCACAGTATTGTATCTCACATAGATTAGAATGACTAGTCAGTGTCCTTGGATCAGTTCTGTTTGTTGATCATCCATAGTGTTAACAGGAGTTCAGGAGGATTACAGCTGGATCCTTCTGCACCGAGCAAATTCTATTTTCCCCCACTATCTCCATCCGCCTCCAAGTGAACTCTTTGAGTGTTAAGTGGACCTATTCACAGCCAAAGAAGCTATCTCCAGAGTAATTATGCAAGATCATTTGGTAACCATGACAACACATTTGTCTCAGTCAGAGAGTGAAGGTATTTTTCGTGATAAGCAGTGAATTAAATGAAAAGGCATGAGGTGCTGTTTGTGTGCTTCTCTGCAGAACCCCGAACAGCTTCATAATGTGTGAGGACTCTGGAGAAAAGAGTGAAAAGCTGTATTTTAGTTCTGTCCTACATCACAAATTTAAGGTATGTCATTGCGAGACCTGAAGGTTACACCATCAAGCTGTCCCACATCCATGTTTGGCTGCCTTTCATAAATTGTTGTTTGCAGGTTGTGTAGGGCGAGCATGATGGCTGACTGGACTCTGGTCCAACTCTCTCAGCGGGTCTAAACTCTTTGTCATCTCGATCAAAAACACACCTGCATGGTTTAATGCCATCAAACACAAAAGCTCTGCAGTTATTGTGTTCAAATAAGGTCTCAAATCAGACTATCATGTGTGGTTGTGTTGTAATCAGTAAGAGGCACAGAGGCACAATATATAAAGGTTTGCACATAGAAAGACACGTGGAAAATGCATACAGTCAAAAAAAAGCTTATCTACAGTACAAGGTGCACACAGAGATTATGGGTTTAAAAAGATACAACACAAACATTTAGCATGTTAGCCTCCATTAATATGCAGAACATATGCTGATCATCAGAATGTGCAAAACTACTGGGAGGAAAATATGCATATGTTCTGTATTTTCTTTCCCCCAGTACAGTAATATGAATTATCAAACCTAAAACAGAATGCAGCTGTAGTTTTTTTCATTGATGTCTAGCAGGTTTGGACATCTGAATAGTGATAAATTAAAACTGTAGAGATACATTACACATTAATATCCAACAAAGTGAATTTTAGGGAAAACTCATAGTAACATTGCATGGGTCTTAGCTTGATTGATCATTCCAACCACAAGTGCTGGATTCATGGTAGAGAATAATAATCATAATAACAAAAAAAATAAATAAATTGAAGCATGAACATAGCATGAACATAAAGGCGGTCTTTTTCCATAGAATGTAAATTGTATTGGTAAAATGTGTTATATTATAAAAAAAAACAAAAACATTTCTACAGTCACTGGTCACGCATCTGTTGTGCTGAAAACTCACACTGAGCAGCTCTCTCATAATTCAGATCATGCATTTGAAGTAATAATCACAGATGATATTGAAATAAAGTAATTTTTTTTCTATTATTATATTTTTACAAAGTTGTTTCATCTTATTATTAAAATAAATTCCTTTCGCTCCCCAATCTTCATGGTGACAACTAATAGTGTGACAGATTTTGCACATGCAATCTTAGCAGATCACTTGCTTGACATCCACTATTTGCACGTGTACAAGCAATTTAGTGATTCTTATTTGGTAATTTAGGTTTTGTAATTTGCACCTTTTGCATACATTTTCTTTAGCCAGCAGGAAGTTTTCAGTATCTTTTTCTCTGAATATTTGACCACTCTGTTCAAAAATGGTTGAACTTTTTTGAATTTGATAATTTTCCTAAATGGTCACTAATTTTAAGCATACCTCACAAATTTTAAATAGAGTTCATGATAGGATTACGGAATGTCTTCGTAAGAATTTTTTTATGTGTTTCAGACCACACGTCTACTGGAACAGTCAAATTTGCCAAAGTTCAGATGACCCAACCCAGCTTGAAAAATTTTCTCCTTACTCTGATGACTACCAGGCGTAATAACACAATTTTGTTATAAATATAATAGGCTACACTGCATCCCAGCAAAACTTCTGGCCACATTCTCATGATAAGATGAGAAGAACCAGAGGAAATAATAAATACCTGCCTTCTAAGACCAGACGTAACATTTTAAACGGTGGCCCTGTTGAGTCAATTACCTTAGATGGGACTGATCCTGCATTTGCTAAAGCTCTGCATAAAAGGACTCCAAAACCTTTGGTGAGACTTTCTTTAAACATGCTATAGAGATCCAAGCCACTAGGGAGGGGCTAGATGAAGTGAAGGCAAGGCTACTAACCGCAGTACAAGAGCCAAGGTTTGTAGAGCTGGGAAAGCAGCTCAGCACCTTCATGTCAGGGGCTTCTGGACGTGGCTAAGAACTACAGCAGGCTCCTAAACCGCCTGTCACACCTTGATGATTTAGACAGCATATGCCTGACGTATGAAAAATCTGGCAAAAACAGTGGTATACGTTGGATAAGTTATGGGTATGTTTTGTATAAGTTATGAGCAAACTGAAACACAATGGCGCACTTCGACATATGGCAATTACGTCGAACGTCTCTTCGTATGCCAGCGTATGCTCATACGTTGGGCATAAGTAACAGGTAAGTTATCTGATCGCTGACATGCGTTAAATGTAAGTTACTCATAAGTCAAAATCTGTGAGTACCGTAACTTGTGAATAACTTATGCGTAACTTATCAAGCTACTTACAGCTACTGTTTAATGCCGTATTGGCAGCGTTTTGTTATAAAAAGGGGGTTCACGGGAGGAAACGGTCAGTTCTCCTTCACATTTCTTCCGCATCATAGTGTGAGCGTAAAGCTAAGTGTCAGGGATCCTCCCTGTGTTCATGCCCACGGCCACGACTAACAAACGTCCTAGCAGACACGATGCAGAACCTGCTGCGACTGCAAACCTTCTTTCTTTCTTTTTATTTTCATTTATTCTTTTTTGTGGGCAGGCCATAAACAGCAGCTAAGTTAAAAGCGCAATCAAATACAACTTTTTGCGCAGGCCAGGCACCTCCAGGCGTTTAGCTGCCCCCCTCAGGACACTGGCTTGTAACATTTCATAGACATTACGCTGCCGTGCGTCATGCATAAGTTAGGCTGTCATTGGACATAAGTTCTGGACTCGTTATGAATACTCTATGTATACGCCCAACTTTGAACAAATACATAGAAAGTTCAGCCAATGCCAGCGTTTTAGGAGATTCTGTGGCATCAGGCATACGCTGGCTAAATCATCAAGGGGTGACAGGGGCTTTAACATTTGAGTTGTGTGCTTCACTGAAGGTAGAAACGGAATGGTCAGCTATTAGACTTTTTTGACTATTGGCTACAATGTTTTGAATATATCCATCCATCCGTCCATCCACATCCATCCATCCGTCTTCACGGTCGGGTAGCGGCGATGGCAGTTTCAGTAGAGAGGGCCAAAAGTCCCTTTCCCCAGCCACTTGGGCCATATCCACCATACTGGCGGCATAAAGCTGAAGAAAACCCACTTTTCCCTAACACTTAACCCAGCCTCGAAAAGAAAACCCAGACTGCTGCTGCTTTGATTCTACATGTTTAGAGACAAGCTAAATGTCATGGAGGTGGCGCTCGAGTTGAGATAGAATGGCATCTTAACCTACAATGGATCCAAGGTTCTTTTTACAACGACTTCTTCTTGACAGTGAAGAAAAACAAGGCATTAGATGCTGTAAAACAGTAACTTTGAGAGGGAGGGATGCAGAATGCCATGCTGTTCCTGTCTACTCCTTAGGTGATAAACGGAGGATCCAAAAACAGATTTTCCTCCCTGGAGGAGGTACAAGCTTTCATTATATTGCTGCCTAGATAATGACTCTGGACAGTTGTAGCTCTTCCACTCAGGGTGACAACTCATGCTTCTTTTTCTAGATGTCACATATGGGGATAACCTGTCTTAAGCTAGGGGTACGGTTAATATTAACATGAATATTACGTTTCTACCTTATTTTATTTACCCCCTTGGAGGATTTCTTTCCTTTTTTTGCTCACATTTACCAGATTCGTTCAGTTTCCTCCTGGCTTTTGAAAGATGCTTGTTTGTTGAACAGTCCCTGTTGTCAAGGAAGACACAGAAACAGTTTTTGGCAAGAACTGGAACTCCTGTGATAATTTGAACTTGAACCTGGGTTAATTGAACTTCATTCAATTAACCTAAACCTTTTATTTTTTTAATGTAAGAAATTGTTATACGTGTAATACCACAATGACAACAGTTCTGACTAATGACCTGAGATCTGATAATTTCCCTCTCCAACTCAGGAGTAGCCACTGTGATCTCTTCAACCCTTCTGCTACTCCATATTGCTATTTGGCTGCTGGCCTAACCATTAAGGCCATATTTTTTGCTATTTTCGTTGGTGAAATAGACCACGAAATGAGTTCATATGCGGATGACATTATACAGTACACATATCATGACACCAGGCTTCCTTTTCCTTTTTGATTGAAGTCGTTTCATTTTTTCTGTTCAGGATATAAAATTTACTCTGCAGAGTAGAGTAAATGATGTTAATGACCCCAGAGGCCATGGGGTCATTAACATCTGTTCCTGATCAGAGTTCAATTGCTCCCCCCTCTTGAATGACATAAGGGCAGACTATTGGGTCCCCTCTCCCTTTCCTGGCTAGGTAAGATTGCTCCCTTTTCCATATTGCTGTACCCAACAAGTTTATGATTGTGGTTGGAGGCTTGCTAAGTTCCTTCATTTGGAACAAAGGAAACCCCATCTCAAGATGGTAAATGAAAAATTGCAGGGTGTAGTGGAGGGCCATGTCTACCAAATTTTAGACTTTACCACCTGGCATCAATGCATGGGTCACGGTCCTGCATGGTTCAGATTTATCGAAACCTGCACCCGTAGAGTTAACAACCGAGACCCAAGACCAAGACCAAACCCGTTAACTGCAATTATGCCCATTTTAAAACCTGTGATCACAAAGAGTACACACAGCCGTTTCTATTAACAGAGGCAGTAAAGAACATTGCCTCACATTCACATCCAGTATGTGCTGTGATCACACAATAAAACGGTTTGCCTTGTTGCTCAAAAAATACAGCCATGTGGATATTCTTGAATCAATGTATCTTTTAAGGTGTAGAGTTAATAATTAATAATAAAATATAAATAAGATTCATTCATGCTGTAACTCTCTGTATGATACCTGCCTGCATTTTGTTCATTTATACCCATGCCTGCACCCATGAAATAATATAGGTTTTTTTTCTACCCACAAATGTACGCTATATACGGACACCCAACCCTGTGCAGGACTCTGCTGTGGGTGTCTGTGGGTAGGGCTGGGTATTGTTCAAAAATTTTCTGTTCTGGTACCGATATCGATACCTTCACTTCGATACCGGTTCCTGAACGATACTTTTTTCGATACCAGTTTTATAATATCAATTCGAAGAAAAAGAAAATTACACAACATAA
>NW_015151163.1:22008-32335 GCF_000732505.1 Cyprinodon variegatus | reverse complement strand
TCAAGGTGTCATTGTTCATATTAGATACTCTCACCCTAACACTCTTAGTACCATAAGAGCCTCGATATCCGTTCATTCTATAGATGACTAGGCTCGCCTATTTTCTCCTCTCAATCCCATTCTACATCAACCAAAGTTCCTTCCAGGTTGTAGGGAACAGGTCTTCAAAATTCAGAGCACCAAAGGGCTGAAGCAAATGAGTGATTTATTTGAGGGTCAGATTTTACTATCCTCTCAGCAGGCCCAATGACAGTTTGGTATATTCAATCACTTAAACTTCTAATCAATGGTTTCTTAGTTATTAACAAAAAATTATTAACTTATAATACTACTTTATGTGTGGAGAGGGTCCTGTCTCTGAAGATTAGCAAGACATGCTTATCTGTTTATACCAGAGCACTGAACTCCAATTCTCCTCTTACCATACAAGCTAACAAGGACGCTTGATAGAAAGATCTAGGCAATGATATAGATTATGCTGAATAGCAGGAATTCTAGTCTCAAGCCATGAACATCTCTGATTTAACTGCTCTAAATCTATATAATTCAGTATTGTACATCACACACATAACTCAAGACCTGCAATCAAGACCAAAATGGATGCTAATATTTCCCCGCTCTGCTTGAAGTGGGCCTCTGAGACGGGTAATTACATTTACTGCCTCTGGTCATGTGTGAAGTACCAAAGGTATTGGTCTAGTATTGTGTTTGAACTGACTGCTATTTTTGGTCTTCCAATAGGTATAGATTCTGTTTACCTGATGTTTGCTCTCCTGGATGGCCAGATCACTGACAGTAAACACAACAGCCTTTGTTATATAATAACAAACACTAATACCACTAATTCTACTACTACTACTAATAATAACCATAATAGAATTTTTTTTTTAAAGCTGCTTTCAAACTCCCTATTGACGCTATACGACTAATATAATTGACAATACACAGAATAGAGCAATAACAGATGTATACAGTGTTGAACAGAATCGTTTTTTAGCCTTAATTTAAAGAGAGATTAAGTTTGACATTTCAGTACTCAATGCAGGAGGTGACGAGACTATGAACATGATAAAGACGATGAATGTCTAATAAATGAAAATACTATTAACAGGCAATATTACTGATGTGGAAGGTGACTGAGGAAGTGCTAAGAGGGAGGGAGGGAGGGTGTAACTGTCAATTGGGAGAGAACAACTGTCAATACAACAGTTCCTACTAGGAGGATCTCAGCTTTGTCGTGCAATTATGATATATTTATTGCCATACTTTTGGGGGTGGAAAATATGATCTTTAGTCAAATGATATTTAGACTGTCATATATTGTTCTGTGAACACACTCCCAACTGTTTGTGTGTTAGAACAATAAATTAAAGTATGAATCGAGCTCAAATTATGGTCAAACAGATAACTCTGCACATCTTTAGAATAAATTCAACACAACTTTATTAAAAAATATAAGTGTTTCTTAACCAAAATCATCCAGCTCAAAGTCAAAGATATTTCAGTTAAAAACTCTAGACTAAACTAGTGATGTTCAACTAAACAAAAGCTACTATGTACACAAAGAAGAAGGAAAACCCATAATTAATAAAATTATGCAATAATATTACAGTTCAAAGTTATCAGTTTGGAGTTGGAGAACCAAAGTTTATCTTGAATAATTTGGAATGTTGTCAAATTAGCTTTTGACTTATTTAGAGCAAATGGAATGTGTCAAACAGGTGAATAAAACATTATTTAGCTAAATAATGTTTAATTCAATTATTTGCTTAATCAGAAACCAATAACCAATAACCTTTAGTAAACTGATTCTTTAGCTCCTCTGATAGATCTAATAGCTAGCAGACATGAGGACTTACGTAGAATGACTTGTTGGTCGTAAGCTGTATTCGAACTAAAGCGTTAGTAAGTGCTATGAGCAACTTTAGCATGAAAACTGAGGAGAGTAAGGAGAAATAATTAAAATGTATTGTCATTACACTGTTACAAATACAAAGCAACAAAGAATCAATTTGTTTATTGTCCCAAAATTGAGAAATTCGTTCTCTGCATTTTGACCCATCCCCAAGGGGAGCAGTGGGCTGCCATTGTGCGGCACCTGGGGAGCAGTGTGGGGTTAAGGGGTCTTGCTCAGGGACCCAGAGTAGCAGTCAGCTGGAATGAGGCTTGAACTCAGAACCTCCGAGACCCAAGTCCAATGCTCTAACCACAATGCCAGCACTCCCCAAACTAACTAGTTATACAGTAATTAACATAGTTCCTTACTTTTAAGTAGCTTGCCCAACAATGGTCAAAATGGTCAATAAAAGACATGATGCGCATATGAGGAAAACATGAATCTTGATGGTGTGTTAGTGTTCAGATCCTTAATCCAATAAAGCTTGTTTCAGCTTTATTTTTAGCTAGCCTCCATGTACATGTGCATAAAATTTTGTTCTCTGGAGCTAACAATTTTAGCCAAAATTATGTAGCTGGAATCTAAAAATGTTTGCAAAAATGAGGTAACCTGGAGTTAAAAATGCTAGCGAAATGCTAACGAAAACATTTAAGGCCAAGGAATTTCCTTTTGATAAAATGCATACAATGGACGCCTCCATGTATCCGTGACTAAAATGAGGAAGCCTAGAGTGAACATGCTTGCCAGAATTAACATTTATGGCCGAGGAGGTTCCTTCAGATAAAACAAATGAAGCTTATCTCTTGCCCAAGTTGGAGTACCTCAGTAAGCATTAGATAAAAAGGAAAAAAAAAGTTTAACTATGTGTTGATCCGGTGAACATAAGTAGCGATGTTTAATCCAGTTTGACCAAGAAGCTCAGTCCTCTGGTTTCAACAGGCAACTCTCAGACAGACTAAATCATCAAGATTTAATCGGATGCAAGAAAAAAAGGGCAGCTCTCAGGGCTTTAATCTGGATGTCTCCACTCCAGCTGTAGCTGAAGTCTGCAACAGTGGCCTCTCACAGCAGTCGGTTAGCCCAGATTAAAAAGGAGCAGAAAGGCATGTTTGACCCAAGGTGAACACCATTGCAGTTTTTCCTCATCTGCTTCAAAGCAGGCTGGATCGCAATGAAGACCCTACCCTCTGTTCTCTCTGAATCGTAGGCAGACGACTGTGTGGTTTTGCCAGTGAACAAAGACGCTACGAAGGACAAGAGTTCACATAAAGAAACTTTTTCCCCCATCAGATGAAGTAGTATCAGGCAAAGAGACCAGTGAGACAGCCGCTTTCCAGTTCAGATTCAAATCCGCAACTCTAAATTGATCTAGTCAAAAGTAGAGAACTCTTGAGTGTTCCGTTTTACAACGGCTACTATGAATTAGTTCAATCCATTTTCACCAGGTTCACTTAGAGTTGAGTGCATGCGCAACAAGTATGAAAAGCCATTATCAGTGGAACACAGATTTGACGAGTCACCATGACAACAAGTAGTCCCTATTTCACCATACTGGAACTAGAGATTTTAATACAGAAATGCAAAAAAATAAATAAAAAGGTGGATGTTTTTAAAAGGCAGAGAGCATTAGTCAGACAGCACTACAGGTACAAAGGAGAGGAAGATGGTGAACGAGAAGATTGTTGCTCGAGTTAATGCGTAAGTTTCTATAAAATGGCAAGCTGTTTTTACATTTATTAAAAGCACACCTCTACGTTGTTCCATTTGCAGATAACTAAAATAACTTTCTTCCTAAACAAAATAACACTTCTAACTCTAATGATATATTTTCTAAATCACATTTTTGTAGCAGGAACTGAATTTTAGAAAGTAAAAAAAAAAGAGAAAAAAGTATACTAGTAAGAATTAAGTTTTATATTTCTAGAAATGTTTACACATTTTAAGAGGCCGTTCTGACATTTATCAGCTCGACTGAATATTTATTTATGATATCTGAAAATAAGTTTTTCATAGTTAAAACAAATACAAATGCTGACCAGTAATTTAATAAATATGGAGATCTGAAATGTATTTATAGACATCTAGAATGTTTATGCTAGATGTGGAGAATGACATTTTGGTTGAAACGGTCATTTAGAAAATATTTTTATTTTTTTTCAGATATCAGGAATATGTATTCAGTAAAACTAGTACATAGCAAAACAGCTTGCCATACTCTTGTTACCATGAAAATATTACAGGCTTATTTCTTGAATGGTATTAGATCAATGTGAAATCTGAGGTGAAGTCTCATGGCAGCAGGTGAGGATGAAAAAGGTTGTTCTAATAGATAGAACCTGTGGATCATCTCATACGTTCCTTCTCATGTTGATTCAGTCTTCTTTTACACAGTAAAGTGGCTGTTGGCACTCGCGCTTTGAAAGTTATCATCCCAATAAATGGCCGTTATAAGCGGCTATCATTGCCATTGAATGGCTTCAGATTGTGCCAGTAGGCTCATTAGGTTGTTATCATCGAGTGAATCCTAATCCTAAAGTAATTCCTTTTCCCCCACGGAATTAATGAATCTATTTACATCTAATCTCCAAATAATTTCAGTAGTTCCTCATTTACTGCAAATATAACTAAATAAAAATAAAATTATCCGCATCTCGCTCATATTAAACAAACCAAAAACAAGTCATCTCATGAGTCACCTAACAACTGAGTCTAATCCTTTCCCTATAAATATTTGATTCTCTGTGAAAAAGTCCCGATCATTCTGACTGACTGAAACAGAGGTTGAGCAAACTCTCTTTGTGAACCAGAAAAGTGAGAGGCTGTTTCTCAGTTCACTAGAACGCGAGCACGGACTCGTGTCCTCGCCAAGTACGTTCTTGAGAAGAACACAGAACAGTATGGACTTGGGGAGAACTTGATAACGCAGCATGAATATGGCCCAACTGAAGCAGAATCTTACTTGCAACGTCACTACATACTCGGTTAGTCTGAGCTGCATCTCACCTCTTGTTATTAATAGTCTCTAGATAATAATAAATTACAACTATTTTCATTTAGTGGGGGAATAATAATTAATACAGCCAGATAAACAAAAATCAAATGAACATTTTGCCAAATAAAACAAAAATATCGACATCATAGCTAGCGGTACTTCACACAAGGCTATGCTGAGAGGGTGCTGCTACAGAAGGACTGCAGTTAGCCCTGGCTGCCATTACCCTTGGAGCTCCACTGGTTGCTGCGGTCCTCTCAACTTCGTTTTTTTTTTTTTTTTTATTACGCAAATTATCTTAAAACATACTTTTATTGAAGAACACCAACAGAAAAGAGAACTTTTAACTTAATACTCTGAGCACTTTGAGCACTCTTTTGAAAGCTGCTGCTGCCGCAGTGCATGCTGGGACAGCTGTCAGTCTCAAGAACAGACAAGTCTGCTCTGATGCATACTCACTAAATAGGGAGCGGCGAGTTCTCTGTCTGTTGTTCTTGTGAATTAGAACAGTACTAGGGCTGAGGCTGATGACGTTGGATGAGTACTCCAGCACATGAGAATGCACAAGTACACATATTGAGAAACGGCCTGAGTTTCCATGTTTTCAGGTTTAGACAACTTAGAGTTTTCGGTAAACCTGCTTTGGTGGAATGCTACTGTTGCCACGAGTGGGATTTAGTAAACGCAGCTGCTAAGTTAGCACTGAAATGAGCTGGAAAAGTTGAGCTCGCTGTCAGAATGACGGCGCGCACTGATACGAACAGAGAGAAAATAGGACCAAGTGATAACGACGTGTGACTTTTTCCACTACAATGTTTTTGGGATGCAAAAATATCACTCTTTTGAACACATAATGTTTTGGGAAGAGAAACGTTTTATTTCGCTGGGTCTAGCAAACCTGCCGGACTACTTTCGGCTTGACCAAAGCTGGACGAGAACTCTGCTCACAGGATGCTGCCAGGTGTAAGTCAGTGTGATTGCATGACACTGGTGATGGGGATGCCATACAGATTCATGTCAAAAATACCGAACTATCCCTTTAAATGGACCCCAGGGATTGAAAAATCTTAAACAGTGAAAACAAAGTCTTTAAGTTTTCTACATTGGAGCAGATTAAACCAGAAAAGTTACAGTTTTTAGTTCAAATAATTCATTTCTTATATTGTTCTACGTGAGCTTTGTACATTTCTTTTCTTTGTTCAAGTTAATGCCATTTTGCTTTTTAATGGAGTCCAGGATGGGAGAAGGTAACAGGTCAAGAGGGAGAAGTTTACAGGTCAAGTTTACACTGAAGCCAGAGAGTTCAGAATAGTCCAAACTTAATGTTGGTTTTGACTTGCATGACTGGAGAATTAGCTGATGTAGCCAGGCCAGCTAGCACGCTGTACTCAAAAGTCCTGGAGGATTAAATGCAAAGGAAACAAGAGAAGAACTAGAAGGATTTGATGATCATGGAGTGGTAGGAAAGGAATTTCCGGTTGGATCCATGGTAAATGTATCTCCAGCGTGGTAGGAGGTTAATACCTGAGTGGAGATGAAGCCTTGGTAATGGCTCAGACATTTCTGAATAAATCTAGTGGAGCTTGCCAGCTGTATACTGTAGAAGACACAATCCAGGTTTTAGAAAAGAAGTCATGAAATCAAAAGATTTGCAGACTAGATACAGAGTTGGAGACCGAATATATTGAGAACGCCACAGGATGGAGATCAGAAAACAAAAAAGAAGCAGACGGTTTAAATCAACAACAGCGGTGAGAAGTGGCATCAAACATGCCCATGTCCACTCATGATGATTTAGACAGTTTTAGTGACTTTTGTTGCTAGGAAAAAACATTGTACTGTTCTTGAACAAGAAGTTATGGAACTACAGTGCTATGGACTGTAATCCTACTGAATTCCTGCACTTCAAAATCTTAACCTCTGTAAGATCTGGGGCCCTACTTGAAGCGTATTGGGCCAATGTTTTTCTCCTAATTGCTTTATGAATTATGCTTTTTGAATTAGCTAAATCAGTGTTACCTGGTTTGGTGATTTTGTCTTAAGTGGTAACTATTTAGCAAGTACTATATGAACTTGCCATTAATGTTGCTCTGTACTGACTCTGAACAGCATTTTGCAGCCATGTACTGTCGAACTCAGCTAAAATGCAGTTGCACACCCTACCTCATGCACCTTATTCTATGCCTTTTGGTGTTTCCTCTCTATTTTATCTGTTTGGAAACTGTAAGGATTGGTCATTGTTACCTTTGTTATCCTCTAGTAGTTATTAAGGATTTTGTTAAAATGTTATCAACAAATTAAGTAATTACTACAATTGTTGATCTGAATTATGGAAGTGTGACTAAGGCAAACAGCCTTCACAACAACATGGTTACTGCACTAAGCTTTTTAAATGTCAAACATGTTTATCCTTTTATGCCCTCTGCTTATAGTATTTCATTTCACTTCATTTGATCTGAAATGTCGGTGGTCAGACAACCAGGGTTTTTTATGTGATAGCAAGAGATAAATGTTGGCCAGCTTTCCATCTGTTGATTTGTTTTCTCATCCATGAGAGACTGCAGTACACGAGTGCTGACTGGTGAAGATATATGAACACAGGCACAACTCACTTCAGTAATTAAGTAATCAAGGAAGAGCATGCAGTTTGCTCTCTAGCCACACAGATGTGGATTGCCTCTGTCCCAACATCACAGATCATTAACATGATATTGACTCCATCAAATTACTTACAATATTTCATTCACAGATGTTTGTATTTTACTTTAAATAAATAAACATTACAGAGCACCATCATGCTTCAGTTCAACATTCATTTGTTCGGATACAGCCTCCAGCCTGTTAAACACTAGACACTGAGTAGAACACTCTGTGTAGGTTGACTTCAGTTAGCAGGAGCAGACTTGCCACTCAGCCTCTGCTGGAGATATAGATTTATATCTTAAATCAGACACTGTTACTGGGTAATGCAATCAATCTTCTTGGATTTCTATATTTTCATTATATGACCCTGAAGATTGCCACATGCTGAAACGTTTCTGCATATAAAGTTTGTGCCATAAAGAGGATCACAAATTGGTAATATAAACACACACGGGTGTGCCCCACATATTTGGATATCGAAAATTATATTCCAGAAATATGTTTATAAAATTGCTAAGATTACAGTATATTCAGTGGAAGAAAATTTTACTTTAGAGCATGGGATTAGTTTTATCGCCTTCTTACATTTAAACCAGGTAAAGATGAGATGTTTATAGAGACTTTTGATGGAGACTTTTGGAAGTGGCTTGAAGTTGTCCCTTTAAGTGTGCTTTTCCACAGCCCTATGGGGTTTGCAATTAGACTCTTAAAGTTATGCTAATCTTGTTTCCCTTTAGGCATTCCAGGATTCATGTATCTGGCATTGTCTCGTAGGCTTTCTTGTAATCAACCTAGGCTGTGCACAGGTTTGCATGTCTGGTTTTTACAGTCTTGGGCGACTGTTCTGTCAACCAGTAGTTGGTGTTTGCCTCTCTGGTGTTTTTATCCAATCCCTTTACATGCCTCTGTCATGTGTTGATCCATGGGCCCGCTGATCTTTGCTGTTATGATGCCTGACAGGAATTTCCATTATGCCAAGTTATTGGGCAAAAACTGGTTGAGACTGTGTCCTTCTGGGGAAATTTAAATATCAGGACTGTTCAGCCTTCAATCAGCTATTCAGGATGGGTCCTGCTCTACAGCAGCCATGGGTCCATTTCACAAAGAAGGTTTAACAAACTCAGACTAAAATTCATACCTCTGATTTGATCTACACCAGAGGTAACCAATTAAAAATCAGCAGGGTCCGAATAAAGAACGTCATTAACCAGTAAAGGTCCGGAGACTTTTGTAATCATAATCTGTTACTTTAAACAGAATTTAACACTGAAATAAAATTAGGTGTTTATGCATCCCTTTTATACAGTGAATTTTTAAATAAAAAAAATATAAAAATTTTCCATTTTGAAATCTAAAGTGTTTTTGAAGTAGAGAACAACAATCTTTCAGTCTGGTATATAGACAATTTCCTGATTCGCATATTTTATAAAACACCTAAACTGACTGTTATTTTTTTTTTCTGTCTTAATGAGAGCAGGGGGCTTTAGGCTGCCCTGCAAGGCTTTAAACCTGGGTTTAAATGGAGACTAAGCCATTCTCAAGCACATATCAAGGAGCTCATTTTGAGCCTGGATCCATATTTATTTTTGATTCTGTTCATGGTGGAGAATCCTGCTTCACAGCAGCAGGTTGAGCCAAACATCCTCTAAATGTTCAGGCTCCGCTCCAGTCCGGCCAGGTCAAGATCCGCTATTGCAATCGCACCAAACGGGGAAAAAAACGGCAAGCAGATCGGGTTTGTCAAATAAAAATATAGTAACAAAAGATCGGTAACTACAAATTAGAGCATAATTCCTATATATTTAAAAAAACCTTACACCCTTTATTTAAAATATTGGATGCAAACTATTGGTACTTCAACAGACCGGGAAGCAAATTTCTCATCTCTATCAGAAGCTGAACATATCCTGAATGCTGATGGGGATTTTTTTTTAATTTGTCACATTAATTTAAGCATTCATTTCTGTATGTTTTGCTCCTATGAATAATATCGCACATGCTCTCATCGAGCTCCGAGGATAAGTCGGAGCGCAGCAATACGGGAGGAACAGCAGAGGCTGTAGGCTTTGCTTTGCGCAGGAGGTCTGGAGTGCTGCGGGTGGAGCGTTGACGGAGGATGTGGGATTTCAGGGGAACAGGAGAAGCAGCACAAGTGAGGTTTAGACACTGTCGTCAGACAACACGTGGTAATTTATAAATGCTTTAAATCAGGTTGGGTCCAGATTAAGCAGCTGGTGGGTCTGGATCCGGACCGTGGTCCGCTAATCCTTGACCTCTGATCTAGACTAAGGTTTGAAACACTCAGTAATTAGTTTCATAATGGCTGCTGTGAGTTAGTAGTCAACACTTAGTAGGTTCACTCAGAGTTAAATAGGTGCGTAACACGTACGAAAGTGGAGCACAGATTTGAAAAGTCACCATGACGACAGGAAGTGCCTATTTCAAACCACTGGAACTAGAACTCTTAATGCAGAAATGAATAAAACATTGAAGAATACATTTGCAAAGGAGAGGAAGATAGCAAAGACTGCTGCTCAAGTTAAAGCATACGCTTTTTATGAAGGTGCTATGGCAGGCCATTCTTAAATTTATTAAAGGCCTCTCCTCTTTATTGTTCCATTTATAGATCACTAAAATACGATTTTACCTGGTCAAAATCACATTCCTAGTCTGATTGTAATAGCAGATTTTTGACAGCAGAATCTGAATTTCAGGAAGTAAAAGAAAAATAATTGTACTAGAAATAATTAAGAATTAGACATTGGTACCACGTAAACAATTTTTTTTAAGATATA
>NW_015151163.1:18967-20149 GCF_000732505.1 Cyprinodon variegatus | reverse complement strand
GCCATGCCTTTGATAAATCTCAGCTGTCTGAATAATAAACAGGTTATAAAAGACAGGATGCATCCGTTATTATGTAAATGTAAACACATAACCAGACCTCTTCATGCTCTATTTGTTGCAGCTAATATTTATCTGAAAGATGTATTAATGTACAATTGATACAGGAAGCTATGAATAGGATTTTCATTCTTAAAGTGAATGATTAAGATTAAGAAGTGTGAGGTTATACATAACCAATGGGGGGACATGTTACTAACCAGGTGATGTAAATATAATATGTCCAACTGACAGTATCCAGCCCTAGATAACATTTTCATGCATCCACATTACTTTTGAGGACAGATATAAAAAAAGGCCCTCATGTTGGGAGACTTCCTTCTGAGGTTTTTTAACATTTCAAAAACAGCTGCGTTGCCATAAAAAAAAAAACTGTTTTATGTCACTGGTTATAGAGCTACAAAGCACATTATGTTGGCACTGGTGCCTCCCCACCCGGGGTCATCGAAGATTTCAGTGTTTGCTGCTGAATGGTTACTCAGTAGAAATTTTTCCCACTGAGCAACCCCACCACTGGGTATAGTGGAAGAATACAGCCTGCATCTGAAAATGCCAGGGGCCACATTAAACACCCAGAATAGTTTTGAAGAAACTACAGTATTGAATGCAGCAGCGAATTCAAAAGCTCAAAGTGGGTAATTTCATTTTCAAGTTATTACTTACAATTCTCCCCTCAGCTTTTTGGGGCTTGGTGGGAAAATACTATAAATCATCTTCAGCAGAATGACATGAGTGAGAAATAAAACTTGCTTTGGACATGGACAGATTTCAGGCTGAGAAATTTAAGACACACCTTTACTTATAAGCCTGAAATTATAGGATGGTTTGATTTTGAATATATTCCACCAGTTTAACAAATTCAACCAGAGATAAATCATGAGCGTTCTTTGGACTAACTGTACATCTTTGTATGGGTTGTGGAAGACATATATAGTTACGGTGGGATGTTCTGAGCACTGCTACAGTCAGTCCTACAGTCTGAAGGTCACCAAATAAAGAGAATACCTTGTAGCCACATGATTGAAGGCACTTGATTGAGTTTGAGTCCATAGGGGTTATATTGGGCTTGAATGAGGCTGCATGGTTCAAGCAGACTTTGGCAAGTAAAGACGTCATAGATGACAA
>NW_015151163.1:0-18198 GCF_000732505.1 Cyprinodon variegatus | reverse complement strand
GGTAAAATACATTCTAGAAAGTTTTTACAGTGATCTTCTGGACACCAGTTTGGGATTATATAATGCATTTTTTTGTTGTTGAAAGGAGTTGGAATAATATAGTTCAACATGGTTGTAAATGGATGGAAAATGTGGTCAGTAGTCCTCTGAAATACTGAGGCATTGGCATGTGCAATTGCAACTACAGTGTGAAAATGTCAGAAGAAATATCTTTTATGTCTTTACACCACTGACCTAAACTATCAGCCAAGATGCTGAAACTGGGACTCAATGGATCAGGAGATATTTTAAATCAATATTCAACCAACATTGAAAATATGTTAACTGTAGTGTCAGTTTATGTTTCATATTTAGACGTGGAGTATGCTGTGTTCCTCTGCTGCTTTAAAGTCCCAAATGCTGAGCAAACCAAATATTTAATTCTGCATTTTTTTGGGTCTTCTAGTTTTCCATTTAGCTTCTGTTGTCTTTATATAATTTGTCTGGCATTTGACATCATTAAAGAATCTTTGTCCACAGGAATACTGCTCACTATTTCCTCTGCAGCAATTTCTATAATATCCAAACCAGCCTGGGACATGTACCGGATTACATCCATATCAAACCACTCCACCCAGAAGCTTGACTTAGCTGTTTTTTTTGTGTGTGTGTATGTTTTTTAGATAATTTTTGCAGACACATAGAAATAATTTTGGTTAAAAAAGATATAGTGAAAGAAATAAGGATAAATACAAATACAGAAAAGCTATAGCACAGCCAAGCTGTTGTCTAACTGAATCCACATCTTTATGTTTTCTTATACCATAATAGATGACTACTACAGGTCTCAAGAGTGTATTTGATGATTTATATCCATACATACCGTTTCTGGCCAGGATAGTTGTAATGTACTGCTGGCTGAAGGTGCTAACTGTCAGCAGCATGGCTGGCCTCTGCGATGTAACAAAGCTGAAGGCCACGTCCTCCCTGGCCCTGCTCTCTGTAAATGCACTGGAGGCTTGCGAGCTCCTGTTCTGCATCACTGAGAAAGGCTCCTGGAAGGTGTAGGTCACTGAGGACTCTCTGTCAAAGGACACCGACACCTCTGCAGGGACACACAGGGAAAGAAATGGTTGCTTTTATATGAGAAAACCTCAGAATCCACATTTTCTCAGCACAAAGGTAAGAAGTGCAGGTTCATGCGAAACACATCAGGGCATTTAAATAGCCAGAATGGATTTATCAAGAAACAAAAAAAGAATGTGCATCTTCAAAGACATGGTTCTATGAAAACAGCTGAAATGAATGAATGCCAGTTCCCTAACTTCTTAAAACAACCAACATTAGTGTCCATCTTGCAAAGCCTGGTTGCATCAAAACAATCTAGCTTATTTTATGTTTTATCACCTGGGGCAATTTTAGGAGACAGATCTCTCTGGGGCCACAGAAGCCTTCACATAGCATCTTTTTCCCTCATCCAGAGCTACTTTCTGAGACCTACAAACAACTTTGATGTATAAAATTGGCACAGTTCTTAAGCCTATCCTCCAAGACAAGCATGGCACGTTAAAACAAGCCTTGAAAGTAGAGCATGGAGGATCAGATCAGCCTTCCTGGTTGTTGATGTTATATAACCACTGTGATGGAGGGCTGTGAAATATGGGAAATGTAAAGTTTTTCCAAAACTTTATTCCTACACGCTTCTACACAGAAGAAATAAAAAAAGAAATTCTTCAGGCATATGATATGAGGACTTCACAACAGAGTCATGTGCTGTGCTGCAGTGATCAGAACCGGTACTGCTTTGAGATGGCTGCATTTTAGTTTTACTGAATGCATAAGATGAAGTTCCAGCTTCAGTTGTTTTTTTTCCCCGGGAATAAAAGATGACAGGGGTGAATAGGAGTGAGAGTGTAGTGGTACACTCGGCTCACAGCTGTCTTTGTGATGCTGCACGGCACATTTGCATTGAGAGTGGCTCAGCAGTGCCACAGTCCCTGCTGCCAACAAACAGCAGTGAAATGGATCAACTCAAGGCGCCTGGTTCCCTGCTGCACATCATTGTTGGCTCCCAAGGCTGAACATAGACCCCTATGCTTACCTATACACAAAAACAGCTGAAACACACAATATATATGCAAAAAAAAAAAAAAAAAGAAGTCTAGAGCTGACATTTAAAGAGTAAAACAAGTCAAATGAACATTTACAACATATCATCACCTTTACTGTGAAATGTTTTCAGTCAATATTAGTTTATTTGTTGTTACAAATACATAATTATTCAAAATATGACACAGCTATTCTTTAAAAACCACATAATCTTTTTCACATTATAAGCCTCATATAACCGTAATCTTAACCTGTAACTACATGTATCGGTGTAGCAGACTCAAGCCGGATTATAAAATGTTATTCTAGTCCAGGTTTTCCCCAAGATTATTTCCACAACCGTGACGGGATCCCTGAGGTAATAGAGGGCCAAAGCATAACATGTTATACATGAATGTAAATGTCCAGTGTAATAAAATAGTAAATATACCATGAGATTAGTAGATGTAAGCTTATTTTATATTAACCCCATGACATAATTAAGAATGCATTTACACAATTAAATGTTATTTTATAAATAGCCATAAAACTGGAGTCATCTGGGGGCAACCGCATATTGGTTCAACCCAACTCAATGTCCAGTAATTGCAGAGCACATTTTTCTTAGGTATATGAAAGTGTATCTTCCTAAGTACATTCCAAATCAGGAATAAAATCAATGCTCTAACAGTCGTTATCATGCGTTGGCTGTGGTTTTGTTTGATTCGTGACGAATGTGTCATCAATATCGTATCCTTTGTTTTCAGTGCAAGTATGCAGCTAAATTCTGCCAAGAGGTACTGACTCTCCTGTGTATCTTCTAGAAATACATTTATTTAAAAAATAAATATAATTTCTTGACTAAATACTTATATATAATTATAGAATGGAATAAACATTTTTTAAGTGGGTCACAAGTCTGTGGATCTGATAATGTTTGGGGTCACAAACCGAAATGTTTGGGAACCTCTATTGGAAGGTGGTTATGGTTCTGAACCCATTCTATGTGAAATCTTTCTGGACTAGTCCCACTGGAAGGACATCCTGGGGTCAACAGTTGATTTGGATTTCAGAGTTTACTACCCAGACTAAACTAAAGGATTTTCTTCAGATGATACAATAGTGTTGAACAGTTTTTTCTGTAACATACTTTTGGTACGTGCTTTGGCATAAATTACTTTTTTAGGTAGATCTATTATGCATAATTCCCTTTGGTTCTTTGTTGTACTAATACTCCCCGGGGTGTACTGAATTAGTCATGAAAAACTATTTAATAAGCTGTGAGCGTGTGGTCACAATTCACCAGCGCAGCAGATGGGATTGTGCAGCTCCGTGGGGCAATCTATGCCAAGCTATTTCAGTGGTGAACAAAGCAATCTACAGGGAAGAAAGCAAAATACGTGTTGAGTCATATAGAAGCCAAGCAGGAACCTGAACCCATTCCTCACAAACACAGGCCACAGATAAACCCTACAGACTGTTTATCAGATGGAAATGGGCCTTTTGACTGAGAGTAAGACTTCCAGCTGCAGGAGACTGCCTAGAACTGGATATCTAGAAACAGCTGCTATCCTCCAGGATGAAGGATTATCAATCTGCTTCATTCTTCACCCGTCAGGTGAAAAGATGAAAACTCATTTCCATAGCACACAACACCACATATAATGGCACAGGGAAAAAAAAAAACAGAATCAGAATCCAAGTGGCAAAATATGGTAGAATAGGGATACAACCCAGAGAGTCTGAGCTGGTAATGGATCTGCTGGTGACATTGGATCGGCCAACAGAGACTGCACCTTCTTATAAAGGTGAAACCAGCATCACTTCCTCCCAGCATCTATGTTGATTTACTGCATCTCATTGGGGAGCTCCAGCTGCACTGTGGCAGACAGGAGGGGTTCATTTTAAAGGCATTTTGTGTACAGCTCTGGTAAAGGACTGCAGAAATCACAGTGAGCATCTATCTGGGCTGGTAAAGAGCTCTACTGTGTTCATTTCTTTCAAAGAATTTTCAATTTGAGATATTTTTGTTTTCAAAGAATAATTTAGCTGAAATAAAATATTTGAGGGAAAGTGATCCTAGCCACTATATGGAGCCTGGCATGTGTCAGCTGAGGGAAATCTGAGCTCAAGTTTTTTTCCACCTTGCTCTCATTTTGTGCAATGGTTTATACAATAGTTTAATTTGCACTCCTTGCAAATTAATGTTTAATGACATTTTTTAATGTTTAATTACATTAAATTAATTAATTAATGTTTAATGACATTTTTCAAGAGTTCGGACACATGGCTCACACCTGCAAGAAATTTTGTGGATCTGTTGCATTGCAAAATATTTAAATCTAAATACGTGGATTCCTCTTAAAATAAGTGCATTTTTTCTTGAATTGAGGATGTAAGTGAGACAGTTTTCCAATGGAACAAGAGAATTTACATTTTGAATAAGAAAAAAACAATTACATTGTCTTATTTCAAGCTCATATTATCTAATATTAACAGTAAAAATACTCATTCCATCTGCAAATCCTCTTATTTATCCAATTAAATTAGTAGTAAATACAATTGATTTAAGAAATTGTAACTTATTTCTAGATTGTTTTTGCAGAGTGTTATATGTAAAACTAAGGCACTGGCATGTTTTAATCAGCATAATTGTTTTTATAAGAGCTTATTTAAGTTACATTGAGATAAAACATGACAGAAGTTACCAAGTATTTGCATGCACGATTGAACTTAGAGAAACAGCTCAGTAAAGTGTGACCACAGATTTCCATCAACTTTGTTTTTATTCAACTGTTAACACCTTAATCAGTGGAGGAAAATGAAATGAATTTTTGTTTTTTTTTTAAACTGAAAATTGTATTCAACGATTCAATGATTTTAAAAGTCTGTATTTTTATAGTTAATGAAAGTCGGTTTATTTTGATCTTAAAAAGAGACTTAAAACAATGATATTCTAAACTACTTTAGCTATCTCTATAGTTATTCTGCTATAGGTTTGGACTGCAGGAGGACATAGGGACCCCTTTTTCATCATTCTGCTTAATTCTGTCTCTATTCTCCCACTCTGCAGAGTCTGTTAGTTCAATCTCTAACGTTCTGCTCTCTCTGCTTTTTCTCTTAGTAGCTTCCTCTGGTCTGTTCCTGTTTGGCTGTGACTCCATCCTGGAGAGAAATATCAGCTGTGCTGCTGCCATCAACACCTTTGTTTATAGATGTTGGAGATCAGACAATTTTTCAGTGTAGTCCTGTTTCTCTGAATGTGACTGGCTGGATGTGCTCTCTTCAGCCTCTGGCATGGGAGCTGGCTCGGAGCTCGTCTGCCTGGCTGAGTGTTTCCTGGACGGGGCCGCCTTTTACAGCTGCTTTTTGTATCTCTGCTTCTGTCTCCTTGAACCCAGTCGGCCTCAACAGATGGCCGCTCACACTGAGCCTGGTTCTGCTGGGAGTTTTTCCTCTCCTCGGTCGCTACAAGCATGCTTAGTATGAGGGATTGCCTTTGACTCAGTGAGTCGTGGCAATCAAGTGGTTTTCCTAAGATAAAAAATCAATTTGACTGTATGATCCGGCTGAACTGTAAAGTGCCTTGAGATTACATGGGTTGTGAATTGGCGTAATAGAAATAAACTGAATTGAATTGAAATAGCTGCTCTCCAGCAAAAAGAGAGGGTAAGTTGCTGTAATCCCACTAACAACTTTTAAATAAATTAATTTAGAGATTATAATTGGCATCCAAAAAGTAATTCTGCAATTAGCACATTTACATTAGTTTTTTTTTCTTCCATTTAATACTCCTTTTCTACTGTGTTTCAATATCTTAAAAAAAACACAAAAGCTTTTGCCCTCTTCATTAACTCCCTCCATAGGGAGCTACAGAAAAAAGAAATGTCTATGATTCAGCTCTCTTTGTGTCGCTGCAACACAAAAACAGATCTCTGGTTGGTAAATGCAGAAACATGTTCAAACTGAAAAAGCTCAGAAAACAAAGCTGAGGCTCATGCTGTTTTCAGATCTCAGTTCATAAGCAGGAGCAAACAGTGGAACTATGCAGCGTGGTTCTCCACAGCTGCAGGCAGTTTTCATCTGTGTTCCCACAGAGTTCACTTTGTTTCTCTGTCACTTGGTCAGATTGCAGGTTGCTCATCCTGCTCCGCTTCAGCCTGTGCAGGCTGAGGACGCTCTCGTCCGTGTGCACATACTGCAGGAGATAATTTGTTCTAATGCATTTTAAATGCTCCCTCTCTCCGCAGTGGGGACAAGTATTAATTGTCTCTTGCATTGCTCGTATTCCTATTGGTTCTCTGTAATGGAATAACCTTGACAGTGATTGATTTTCTGTTTTCTGCGATCAACGTTAATTGATTAAAAGAATTACACTGTGTATCTTTTGTTTACACACAGAGAGCGGGACTCACCTTGGTTGCAGGTAGCCCCTCCGTAGGCAGACTGTGAGCAGTCGCAGATGTAGCCATTGCTCTTCTCGATGCAGCGGCCTCTGTTGTGACAAAGACTGCTAGAGCCACTGCAGTATCCTGGACAGCCGGAGCTCACTCCAGGGGTCATCTTGGCCCTCTCCTCAAGGTCAAAGGTCAAGCCGTTAACCATGAGAGACCTGATACAACCCAGGAAACCTCTCTGCTGGGATGCTGTTCCCCCTGAGAACATAGTTAAACAACGAGAAAATAACAAGCTGTAGTTACTTTACAATTAACATTGTTTGTAAAGCAATAAACAACCAGTGCAAATCTAGGGGAACAATTAAGGCATTTAGGCATATAAACCCCATCTAGAGTAATAATGCAAAACATTTGCCTTCGCCAGTTTTGGAGGGAGACTTGCACTCTACGTTGCTTCATAACTTCAGATTTTCCCTCCCAGAGATGCAAGACTGATGAGTTTGGATGGAAAATAAATCATACAGCTGTGCAAGTAATTTATCTGAGAGAGGAAAAAAAATTCACAAACCTAAAGGCATAATCTCCTTTCACAATCCCTTAAGGCTGATAAATGAAGCTTGTTAAATGCGGTATTGTTTCAGATGAAGAGAAGCTCTGCCTGTATTTGCTGCATACATTTGTTATGCGTTCCCTCATTTCAAACCAAGCTACTTCAAGTAAAATCTCACCTGCCAGTGTTACTGGCTGTGATGCAGTATGCCAGTGCTGATTTTAGTGCTATTAACCCTTCTACCCGCTGAGGTCCCTGTAGCAGGATTCTTATTACAGCATGACCCACAGTCACCGTTTTCCACAGGATGAATGGATAAAAAGGCTTCTGATTCTACTGGGAGCAAAATGGATGCTTTCTTTTTCTTTCTGCATCAGATCTGTATTTGATGCAACTGCTGGGAAGTTTTGGAACAATTTTGTCTCATCCGTGTCACTGAGTCATACTTACATGTTTGTTTTCATCGTCTTCAAACAAAGAACCAAGCGGACGTTCTTTCACAGACCGAGTTTTTAAAGAATCTATTGACAGTTAAGGAAGTGCTTTCATCAAGCTTATTTTTTTTTATTCTACGTGAGATAAAAATCAGAATCAGCAAGTCAGAGCTCAAAGAAAATTGAACGTTTATATAAGCCAGGAAAAAAAAGAATAATCAGTTCATCTCTCTTAGTGTCTTTTTCTTGATAAAATACTTTAATTTTCCAGCTAAGGTGCTTAGCTGATATCTGCCACCCGGAGCCACTCCAATTTAAAACGTGATATAAGTGAACACTATAATATATTATACCACCATCTTGTACATTAAAAACTGCAGTGACTGGCTTTTTCATTTTACTTATGACAAAAAAGATGTAACGTGTTTCACCTATCAAATGCTTCACACATGTGCAGAACATAGCAGAAACTTATCCTATTTCACATCTCTTGATCAGAACATTACAGATTTATGATGCTGAATTACGTTTTAACCAAAATATATTGTGTCATTTAATGCAACATTTTTTTAATTTAATAATAAAATACATAAATAATAATAATAAAAAAAAACATGACAGTCTTTTTATTTGGAAGATTTTATGGCTTAAATTGCACATTTTTCTATCTAAGCCCTAAAATAAACACTAATTTAAATTTGAAATACAAAACAAAAAGCAAAATAATAAAATAAAACTTTATGTTCAACTTTGAAGAGAGTGAGAGTGCTGTGTTGTGGAGTGACAAACATCATCAGTGTGTTTTGTTCTTTTCTGTGGTTCTACTGTATAAACTTCAAAGTTTCTCTTTTACCATAACCAAAAATGAACGTCAACTAATTAAATAAAAACAACTATAATTGTTTTTAAAAGTTTCGATGAGAATATGTATTTTAAAGCCCTATTTGTTTTAATGTGTTGCTGTTAAAAACATTACTTGACAAGATGACGTGGAACCAATGATGCCTAATTTGTTGCTCCCTGTATGTAAGCTGCTCAGTCAGCTGCCCAACTACATACTGCTGTCGTTTATAGATGTAAGCTGTCCCTCCTGATGTCTCCTGACAGCAGTAAGCATGTTCTCCTCATCACCTCATGTCACAGCTCTATATAAGCCCTCATGGCATTCTGCATTACAGCCACTGTATCAGTCATTTCCCTCACTTGATAGCAGGAAGACGTTTTGCTGTTGTGTTTACCTCTGTATTAGCATGTCTACATGTCCTTCATTTAGAAACATTACGTGGGTGCTCCGTGTCTGAATTTTATGCTGTAGCCAAAAATACACTTTTCATTAGAATAGAAAATCCTTTTCTTGCCCAAAAATTGAGAAATTCTGTTGTTACAACAGCAAAAAGGTTATAGAGAAAATGGTCACACAAATGTGGACCTTGGAATAAAAAAAATAAATAAAAGTGAAGAGTTAAAAAAAAAAAAGAAAAATTGTACTGTTAAGTGTTTAAACAACATAAATCCTGTGCACCTGAGAATAAATAACCAATATACAGCTATGAACAGTTTTACAGTAATGGATAATTGGAGGTTAGGATGTTGTACTAATTGGGGAGATTAGGTCTATAGCACACTTTGTTTTTTAAAGAATACGTTTTAAATAATAAGGGAAAGTAATATTCATTTGTTTGTAAAAAGAATGAGATAATTTTCTAAAGGTTGTTGAGAGTGGGATTGTTGTTGATTTCCCCTCGAGTCTGGTACCTCACTCTGACTAACTGACTGCTCTAAAACAGATTTTCATCAAATTGCAGATGCGAAGATGAGATATCGTCTAATCATAACATAGATATGCTGCCATATTTAACAAATTACATCAGTGAGACGTTAATTTATCTTAGTAAAAAGACTGATGTTTTTATGCCCTGATTTCTGCTATTTATGATCATGTTCAGCTTGCAAAAAATGTAAACATGCATTTATTATTATAACATTGAATCAGATAGAAAAACATATTTTTTCTAGAAAAATCTGGGTATAATGTAAAAATTATTACCTGCTAACTACATCTGAACACTATATAAATATACAGTATATAACAAAACTTCCAAATAGTTCAAATAAAAAAGTCAATTCTGGAAAGTTTTAAAATTATTCATTATCATAATTTTTTACAGCAAACATGAAACTTTGTGCTGGGTCCATCCCAGCTGTCAGGGACACTGGAAGGTGACGAGCTGTGAGGTATATCTGAGTCCAGGCTCTGTCTGTTTAAGGGAAACTCAGGTCATTGATCTGCTCCCTGGGATTCTTTTGGCCTCTTGTAAAACCTGATGAAGTCTGTTGTTTGTTTATCTTGTTTGCAGCCTGTTTTATTTTCCGCATTCTGTATTCTGAACCACGTCTTGGACTGTCTGTGCTGGCAACCTAAGGGAATTCTAGAGCGGTCTCTACTCATGGAAGCAGTCTTTTCTTATTTAACACCATACAGATCCAATTCCTTATTTTTCTAGCAGCGAGGTGTTTTTGAACAAATTATTTCTACATTGTGTTTGCACTATTCTAAATGTTAAACAGCGATAGGCAATTACACTATATTATCATATTAAGTTTATTTTTTCAGAGAAATGTGAAACAGCACCTTTGTGAACCTTAAAAATGAAATTATCTTTGAGCTCCTCAGAGGTGTTTCCCCTCCATCTGTCTTTTCATTTATTTAGTAAATTAATTTGAAGTTAAATGAGCTATTAGGTGCATTATCTGTCTCCTTGAGCTGTGATTCAATTAAAATGGAAAGAAGAATAAGATTTTATGGTGTTCTATAAGAGGGAGTCCTTATTGTGGCACATTTAAATGTCAGAAAGGAGGTAACTGCAGCAGGAATGCGACAAACGAAAGACAGTTGTCACGCACCTTAAACAGTGTAGTTATTGAAAAAACCAACAATAAAACAATTCGATTTTTGAAAAATGGTTTCTCTTTACAGGATGTCAGATTTTTCAGATAGCTGCAGGCAGATACAGCTGCTTGAGAAGATATAAGACAGATAAAGAGTACAGCAAGTTTAACACCTCAAATTTTATTTTCTCTGTTAAAATATTTGAATTATTATATCTCAATTGTTGGAGTCATGAAACAGTACTATTATTTTATATAATTTCATTAAAGGAGGTAGAGGGCAGCTGAATATCACTAGGAGTTTAGAGGCCACATAAAAACACCAGGGATTTCCAGAATCTCATCAGATGTGAAGGAGACCTTTAACTTTCAGCCATTTTTAAGTTTCACAGTTAAAGCAAAGCACCCCTGCTATGATGGGTACAGATTTAGGCCTACTGTACCTTTAAAATCCAAAGTTACATCATCAAACCATCCAGTTGCACCTTTTTGCTTTTAAGCTTTGTTACAATATCAAAAAAGAAGGCGATTCCTACAAATGTGTTTTAACCCTTTAAAACCTGGACCATGAAATAAATTAAAGAAAATTCTATTTTTTTATTTAGAGTTGTCATTGAACTCTCTGAAAAACGAAAGAAAAGAATATATATATATATATTGTATAAGTTAAATTAGATCATTTATTTTAATCAATTTTGATACATTAGGCATTTCTGTAGAGTATTAAAGACGTTTTCTGTTCATTACATGTGTCTGATTGTGTAAGTCAGGGTTTTTAAGATCAGCAACATCAAACTGATGATGCAAAGTCCTTAAAAGCTCATGTATCAATTATGATATAATTGGTTTTAAAGGGTTAATTTGTAAAGAAAATCTGTAAAACTTTAGCCTAATCTAAAGTGGCTTGTTTAAATACCTCAGCTACAGCAGATGTTTATTATAGTTATGAATGACCTCTGAAATGTTGCTAAACGCTTTGCTCTAAACCCAGCTCTACTTCTATGACACAATCCTAAGAGAGGCAAGGGGTCCATCTGACTTTGGCTAAATGTACCTCTTGTTCTTAGTTCCTATCCATTTAACTATGGGGGGTGTCTGGGGAAGGGGGGGGTCAAGAGTAAGAAAACTACCCAGGGTAGAAAAGGAGCTCCAGGCTGCTCTGCTGAATCCCAACAGCCTTCAGCCTTTTGAACTTCATGAAGCGAAGCAAACACATGTGGAGGATGCTGTAGCCTCCGGGAAAATGTAGCCAACAGATGAAATCCCATTATAAAACCCTAAACACATGAAGGTGCGTATATTTGGACGTGTCACACAGACTGCAAGTGAGGAAATTATGTATTTTGGGGAAAATCCATCTGGTAGGTTGTGACTGTGTTGTGTTATGCAAAGAATGGTGACAGTTTTGCAGTATAGCTCATATTGACCAGATAGGAATGTCAGGAGCTCCTTAAGATAAATGAACAATGAGAGCAGAGATCCTACTTCCATAACACTACTTAGACGGCACCCATCAGGCGACCGCTGACTTACTTCCACTTTGGCTGAAGTGCCTTTATTGATTTGCACAATTTAGATGGACCCAAAGTTTGCAGAAGAAACAGAAGAAACCTCTTGAAGTTGCAGCATAAAATACTTATAGAATGAGCTACCCATCTAGAAATCCGGAAAAAAAATGTGTTTGTTTCCTCAACCCGGGGGATTCAGTGTTTTTTTAAATATGAATATTAACCAAAGATAAAATTCTTCATATGTGTTTTACCACAAAAAAGCAACTCAGATTCTTATTTTGCTGTAAAAAAAATCTAATTCACAGAATATGCACAGACCTATAAACGTATAAGACCACTTAGTCAGAAACTACATAAGTCTGATATTTTTTCAGTAGATATTGGAATAGCAGGTGGAGTGTTGTGATAAAGTGAGGCTGACAAATCAATTATTATTGTCTTTAAACTTTTACATTTTAAAGTAAACATTTTCGAATGTTTGTTTTACTTTCTGGATAAAAAATGTCCTAAATAGAGAGAGGCAGACTAGCGTGAGTCATTTAGTTCATTTCCAATTAGCCATTTTAAATTCAGTGGGAGTTCAGCTCTCAGTTGCAATGTTTGCGCTATCTGTAGTGGATTTAACTTACAGATTTGTTGTTGTGATTCCTCTAAAAGCTCCTCTTTCTCAGTTGCAGCAGCTGCTGCTAGTAAAACAAAATCTGTCCATCGTTCATCAGCAGCAACAAACAGCAGATGGACAAAGTCAGTGACTAGCTGCTGTGCATATTACTAGTGCCTGAAGGCAGTTGGACGGCTTCTCTTTTCTGTTGTACTTATCATTAATTATAAAGCAGGATCCACTGATTGAGCAGAATTGCAGGAACTTCACAACAACACCAGGGCAGCATTAGGTTTCCGTTAATGGATAGTTTCCTCAGAGCATCTTCTATATACCAGACTGTGCAGGTGACTCTCATCCTCTAAACCCTCTGATTTAATGGTTTTCTCAAGGTCGGGCCAATAACTGGACTTTTTCTTCCCTCTCACCTCCCCTTTGACCTCCAACATAAAGCTATATATCTATTCACCAGTCTGAGCTATTCTTGGTGTTTAAATATTTTATGAATACTTTGATGCATTGCATTAGGTTAATTGTAACAAAGTTTCCACAGTTCTGGAGTCACAGAGGTTAATAGATGCCAACACTTACTCATTTCCAACTTATCAAATGTTGACATTTAACACACATAGAGCACCCTTGATGTCTGCTGGAGTGTGCTGGATAACCCTTTACATTTTCACTCAGTGTTCCACTTAAGAAAAACAAGGGGTGGGTGGGCAGGGTGGGTTGGGGTGGGGTGTTGGAGGTTCTGAGGAGCTTCCTGCAAAGAAGTGACACTAAATTTACAGTTTTGCTGTAGCTCCTGCTGCTGTGCTGAAGGTTACCTGCACCATCTATCTATCTAGCTCGCCATCATCGCTGAGTGAGTGCTTGCATGAATGGGTGAATGACTGAATGTAGTGGAAAGCACTTTGGTCGAGTCTCCTGACTTGAAAAGATGCTATATAAGTACCGGCCATTTACAATTTACGGAAAATTATAGCATTTTTGTGTCAAACACCAAGTTGGACACCATTTTTTAAGTATATTGAAAAAAGAAAACTTTAACATTTGATGATATAGTTGACATTATGTTTCCTAAATGTGCAGAATAAGTTAAAGAAACATTAGAGAATTAATGTTTGTGGTGTTTTGCAAATACATTTGTTTCATAATCTGTACAGTTTTATTGTTCTACATTTTTTACAATGTGCTGTTAGAAAAAACATTTTAATGTCACAATGTACTTTTTATTTTTCTGCTCTTTTTATTCAGCAGAGATATTTAAAAAATCACAAAGGTCTAGATGTGAGAAAATAAATACCTCAACGTGTTCCTTTTAATGAGCTCCACTTATCATAGGCTGTGTTTACCAAGATCAAGGGTGTGAGATTCACAGTGTTTTGCTGCATACAGTTTTTTATTTTTTATTTTTTTTTTTTTAACTTTGTTGAAAAAAATATATATAATAAAAAATGTTTCATGGTCAGATAGTAGTAAACTATCTCCAACTTTCAGGTTTTTTTGGAGCTAGCAAGCTGAGGTGAGTCAAGTGTTTGTAAAGTATAGCATGAGATTAAATGATTCTGTTATCTGCTTCTGCTTTCTAAGACCAAGTGGAGATAACAGTCTCCCCCCTGATGTTCAACATTTCACACATTAAATAATGCCCCCTACTATCTTATGGACATTTTCTCTCTGAAATAAAACAACAAAAACGTCAAGTTATTTATGTTTCTAATAAATGTGACCTTTTTATCTTCTCTATTTTAACATGTCTAATGCCTAAAAAAGATAGAGTAGAAGCATGATCTAAAAAAAAGATAAAGAGGTAAAAAAAAATAGTGGAAAGTGTTCATCTGAATGAATGAACTATTGTTCTCTATAATTTTCTGGGTGGCGTCACTTTCTTGTGAGTCTCTCAACTTCCAGCTATAATAAATGAAAATAAGAACACTGATGTTGTTTATTTCCAGCAAAAATATCAAAACAAACAATAATTAAAATTTGTTATATCTTAGATGAAACAAAGGCTCACATAATCTTACTTCAAAACATTATCAAAATGTTAAAAAAAGAAAAAAAAAAACCTCATAAAACTGTTTTATACCCTTTGATAGATAATGGGTATTGCATGCTAACAAAGAAGCAAAATGACCCTCAGAAAAAATATGCATGTTTTCTAAGTTGGGCTACTATATAAAGCCTCAAACTCAATGCTATTTCTGACATTTTTAATCGAAAAAGCTTCCTGGATGAGAGCGAAACGTCTTAAAACCTGGAAACAAAGTCCAGTGGAATGTTTTTTTTTACTCTTTTGGAATATTTTACAAAACCTGTCGTTGTCATAACCCAACATTTGACACACAAAAGTGATCTCCAAATTAACCCTTAAACAGGCACTTTGCACCAGGAGATACACACTCTTTAACATCCTGTAGGAGGTATGCTGGGAGGTTTTCACTAATCAAGTTAGTATTTATCAAAAGTCTTGTCTGGTATTAGCATCTAGATCACATAATTTGGTTCAGGCTATCTTTCATGGTTTTGTCAGCCTGATCAGAAAACATCATGGCTAGAGAACCTGCCTCCTTGGGGCTACGTAATCATATATTACTCATACTTAATTTCAATAAAACAACAATATAAATTCCTAAAATGAATTATGACATTTGTCTAAACATTCTGATGAAGAAAAAAATATCCAACTATGTTTGTGGTGTTACTTAGCAGCTATTGAAATGTATGTGTCCCCTGAGATACGTTGCCAGATTGGGGATAGAAATCTGATCAATGTGCATTATACAAAATTTCATTTCAAACTGGAAGGCATGTTAATAATTACTGCAGTACCAGATATTATCATGCACAGCTGTGCCCATTATAACAGTATAACTGTATTTTACTCAAAAAAAAATGTATTTATTTTCAAGCAGGGCATCTCAGCTAGGTCCTTTTATGGGAAAAGAAAGTAAAAGCACAGGAATGAGAGTGATAGAGGAGATTCCTGCAAGTTCTTCTGACTCTGAGTCAAAGAGTGATCAAGATCAGGAAGTAATGTTCAGCCAGCATGAATTGGAGGCATTGAGTGAAAGCAGTTCTGATGAGGAGGATAATGAGATGGATCGCAGTATTGGTAAAAATGAATAAAATCAACTTTAAAAGTGCTATGTGTAATGTAAATGACCAAGGAATACAACAATGTATAATTCATCAAATTGAACAGTAGTATGTTTATCATTGGGGCTCTGTTTATACCTTAATAGGGCAACATATCCTGGGAGATGCAACTCATAAAATCCAAAATATTGAATATATATACATTTTTAATGTGGAAATATTTTACTTAGGGCCTAAAGAGATGAGTGATACTATTTAATTATTTTTTGCAACTTATTTTCCACTCCTGCCTGTTTAAGGGTTAATGTGAGGGTCTAAAAGTTAACAGAGGAATGGAAACTATTTTAAGTAGTTCATATTTAGAGGTTTTGGCTCTGAATCAAAGTAATTAAAGCTAAAGCTAAATAGATGGAAATTACAATTTAAAAGCAAATTGACATAGATGGACAATCCCCCCCCCCCAAATGTAGCTAAAAACAGATTCATGCGAAGCTGTAGTCAGTTTGATGGAAAGCCTACCCACAAACAGCTGGCTGCTGAGCCGGAGGCGGAGGTGTCCGTCAGCCGGAGCCTCCAGGAGACGAAGGGGCAGCTGGTCGACCTGCAGGGACGCTTCCTTCACATTCCGCTCTGCCCTCACGTAGTGCCACTGTCTGTCATTCAGAGGGAGGTGGGACTTCACGGACAGGACGGCCGGACCGTTGCCCACATCAAAGGAAAAAGTCACCACTGCTGGAGCTGAGGGACACACACACGGAGACATAGAGCCAGATCAGACTGAATATGATATGAGGTTTTATATGAGGTTCTTCTCCATCCTGCCTTTCTGATGCAACCTGATACAATGCTGCTGAAAACTTGATGACCTGCATACATTTATGAAGGAGCTCAGCTGACAGCTTGTCAATATTTCATGTGTCTGATGCTGCAGCAATACATAAAGACTCCAAATATCCACACAACTTCCCCCCCAGGTTTGAGAACAAAACGCATGATAATAAGCGTCTGTAGACACCTGAGCATATCGCTGAAGTTGTTCTTGCTTTAACAAATAGAGCGTCTGCTAACTAAAAGCTTAGGTTTGTACCTTTCTTTTGTTAAAGTAAAACCTTTTGAGGAAACGTATAATTTTCAGGAGGATGTTGCAGTAAATCTGAAAGGGGTTTTCCATTTTATTTCCACTTCACCCGTCAGACAAATTCATTAAGCTTCTATATGTGTATGACAGCAAGCTATTGCTGTTGACTGTGCCACTGGGATTACATCATGCTGTGCAAACCTGACAGGCTGCTTCTCCGGGAAATTGAACTGTCAACCACAGTACTCCCAAAGAAGAGCAAAGTATATTGCTGATGGCTTTTGTGGGCATTCTTTATATGTGGACACTCTGGCAAGTCATGATGTACTGCATCACTCTTATTGTGGTATTAACATTCACTCACAGCTCAGCTCCACCCTGATAAAGTCCTTCAGGCCCTGGTTCTCCAGAAATACCCCTGAGGGAGAGCTGGTCTTGAAGTAAAAGGAGATATCTGAGGCTAGCTCTGCCTGCAGGGTGGGGAAGTACAGGTAGGAGGCCTCCTGGTAGAAAGAGGCCGCGTTCCAAATAGATTCTGAAAAAATAAAAAGGAAGAACAGTGAATGAAACAAAAGAGACCCTCCTCCCCCCTCCCCATACCCCCCTCCATGTGTACAACTAGCTGATGTGAAGTTATTTGCTCTTGTCAAAGAGGTTATGGGTTAAAAACAACTTCTCTTTAGATTTGCTCAAACCTCAATGGGACTTTTCTGATTAAATTAAGGTGACTCTGTATGCTTTTTTCTATTTATTTAGCCACTTTTCTGATCATTTAAATTTCATCAATTAAATTTATTTATGTAGCGCCAATTCACAAGGCATGTAATCTCAAGGCACTTTACAGAGACAATTCGATCAGATCAAACAGTCAAATTGATTGAAAGTTTTCTATCTAAGGTTGATTGCATCGACTTATTGACTCGTAGGCAATCCTTCACACCAAGCATGCTTGTAGCGACAGTGGAGAGGAAAAACTCCCTTTTAACAGGAAGAGGTGTCAAGTAACAAAGTATACCTGGTATATTAAATTTGCTTTTTTTAGTATCCGTTCTTTAGTTTTCTGAGTAATTTTGAACTTTTCCTCATTACATTTGAACACAAAAATCCATACTTTTTTTCTCCTTACTTTCTTTAACTAGCTTGTAAATTTTCTACATTTTGATATCAACATGATTCAACAGCCAAACAAAATAAGGAAAATAAAGAAAGGAGTCTGTCAAGTTGCAGCCCAGTTTGTTTATACAATGACACTGATAGTAACACAGATGTGGACAGGCAGCTGGGAAACATTGCAAATGAATGATCATTCCCATCCATTCGCACTTTTTAAAATTTCGAATGTAAATGCTGATTATGTTTCAGATAACTCTTTCATACCAGAGCTCTAAAATATTCGTTGGGAACTTCTGTTCTGCTCAATCTATATTATCAGGTCTTTTTAATTTAGAACGAAACCAAACACAGACGGCCTTGTTTTATGTTCTCTCTATCAACACAAAGAGCAAAAGAGTAACATTAACCTATTTTTTGGTTGGTTTTCACTTATTTTGTATCATTTAAAACAAAAAC
>NW_015151162.1:422277-442022 GCF_000732505.1 Cyprinodon variegatus | reverse complement strand
AAAAAAAAAAAAAAAAAAAAACAAACGAACAAAAAAACAAAACACGGTAGCTGAGTTCGGTGTGGGATATGAGCCTCTTGTTTTAACTTATCTTTGAAATATGGCGCATGCGTTGTTTACTTTGCGGAAGTGCAATGTGTGGCTTGATGTTAGCCAAATGCAATTAGTGTGGAATTGGTTGTCCTGCTTGCCTGTCTGTTGTATTAATGAATGACCTTCAGTTTAAGGTAAATTACCTCATTTCTCATAGCTTCTGTCTTTTTTTCTTTTTCTTTGACCTAACCTGAACAGCTGCCTTGTAATTAGCATAGCTTAGCTCAATCCAAGTTTCCCCTCTCTGTCCTCCACAAACTGTCATACTTATTTTTTTTAAGTTTTTGGACTATTTTAAATCATATAAGTGTAGATCTCTCGGACAAAAACATGGATGATTTAATTTTCACTCAGAATCGTGCTCACATCTTTTATGCTCTTCCCAAGTTTTGTTAATAGTGCTGTAGAGACATGGTGGGATATGACCCCAGGGCTCAGAATGCAGCACCCTCCCCAAATGAGGCAGCCCTTGCTGGATCAGCTGCTGGGATGGTCACCAGAGCCCTCATCAGCCCTTTTGATGTCATTAAAATAAGATTTCAGGTAATGATTGAAAAGTGTACTTCCTTTTTTAATATAACTGCTTCTTCCAGGTGGTGGCAGTGATGTGTTTGTATAGTGTGCATCTTTTGATTAAATTCTAATTTTTAATAGGATCTTTTTATTTCCACAGCTGCAGATTGAGCGTGTGTCTTCACGAAGCCCTGAGGGGAAATATAGGGGAATATATCAGGCATTCAGAAGAATTTACTCTGAGGAAGGTCTCTCTGCTTTCTGGAAAGGTCATATTCCAGCACAGCTCCTGTCTATTTGCTACGGGGCCGTCCAGGTAAATACTTGGAATAGGAAACTGCTCATCAATATATAAATTTTCCATAATGAAACTTCTAACCAGTTGTTTGCTTGTGATTTGCAGTTTGTCAGTTTTGAGTTTCTGACTGAGTTGGTTCACAAGTCAACCCCATATGACAGCCAGACTTCAGGAGTTCATTTTTTCTGTGGCGGCCTAGCAGCCTGTTCTGCTACAGTGGCCTGCCAGCCTCTGGACACGCTGAGGACGCGCTTTGCAGCTCAGGGAGAACCCAAGGTGGAATATTACTTAATGCTTGATTTTTAATCAGCATTTTTTTCTGTTTAGTTTAGAGTTTTGTTTAGGGCTGAAACAATGGTGATTGATTATTGAAATAATCAAGTAATTTAGTAATCCATTAATCGTTAACTGGAGTGCATAGACTCTGTGCCTTTAGCTGACAGAGCGACCGACTCAGAGCAGCAGTTATACCAAATTCTATAAAAATTCTATTAACATTTTGCATTTAAGATAAAAAGGTTTTTCGTCTGTCGATATCGATCCAGAACTCCTCAAGTGGAAAAGTTTTACTTTCACACGGTTTAATTTCGCAAAAACTCTTAAGGAACCTTTGGTATCCGATTATTAATCGATGAATTAAAAAAATTATTGATAAATTAATCGATTTGCAAAATAATCGTTAGTTGCACGCCTAATTTTGTTATACATGTTAGCTAGTGGCTGGAGTCGAACTACAGCCTCTTTCAGTTCAAAGATCTTATACATCTCATTCAACATTAGATAAACAAAATTTCTTTCGGCATCACTGTAAATTCTATTAAAAGATTAGCTTTTTTTTCTGTTTGGTATCAAAGTTTTATTTTGTCACCCTCCCATTTAGCGGTTCATAGTGGTGTTTATGTTTGATTGCAAGCCCATATTTTCAGTCCTCCGCTGGGTTTTGTTTATTCTTGCAGTATGTAGTGATGTTAACCATGCATTTATTACCAGCAGAATGAAGGTCAAGGTTTCAAATGTGATGTTTTTTTTTTAAAAACACCTCATTTGTCTCTCGTCGTCTCTAACGTTTTTGTGGTTTAAAGTCCCGTTAATGAATCACAAGAGATCAGATACATGACTGTTTCCTATCACAGAAAACTGAGGGTCGATTTATTAGTTTCCAAGGCAGAAAACTTGAAACTTTAAACCTAATTCTGGTAAATTTGCATCTTCAATACATATTTAATCTATTCTTGTTTTTGCATTATTCAATTCATCCTGTTGTTGTTTAATATGAGCCCATTTGAACTCATTTTAATCCTGTAAATGTAACTAGATGGTGCATTACTATGCCATGATTTAAAACCCCCTCTCCTGCCTCCTCAGGTTTACGGTAACTTGCGGTATGCCGTGTCCACGATGTGGCGCACTGAGGGGCCACTGACGTTTTATCGCGGCCTGTCTCCAACTCTGCTGGCAGTGTTTCCTTATGCTGGACTGCAGTTCTTCTTCTACAATGTCTTTAAGCAGCTGTTGAGTCCTCCAGTTAAATCCAGAGACTCAGGAGGTTAGTGAAAAACCCACAGGATGTGTTTGGGTTTACCCCGCGACCATGGAAGGAGAGAAAACTGCTGAGATTTTGATTCATTTAAAAAAAGGATTGGAATAACTTTTGGGAAAAAAGTTTCATTGTTGATAAAGGTTTTCCATAATTCTGTGCATTAATTTTAAAAAGTAAACTAATCATTAGGTGAAAAAATAGTTTGTTGATCCATGATGTCATAATAAACAGTATTTCAAATCACTACTAGTAGGATATAGGAAGAAACTGCAAATGGATGTTTGTATTTTATTAATTTTTAATTTAAAAACAGGCTAAAATCTATGCATATTATTGGAAAGTTTAATAGAAGGTAAAACAGTGGCCAGAAACGTTGCATAGTAACAGAGATAGACACAACTTCCAAAGGATTTCAATGTCCAGCTGAGCTGATCTGCACTACTTATAGCTTTTATTTTGATGCACATATGCAAACCATTCATGTGTGTCCCTTGTTTTACAGGAAACCTGAGAAGCCTGGTCTGTGGCAGTGGAGCTGGAATGATCAGTAAAACCCTCACATACCCCTTTGATTTGTTCAAAAAAAGGCTGCAGGTGGGGGGCTTTGAGAAAGCCCGAGCTCACTTTGGAGAGGTAAACTCCTATGCTGCATGTTTCTCCCTGATGCATGAAGTAACCCCAGCCTTGTGTGCGGGTGTTTTCACCTGTTTCTGTGTGCAGGTGCGGACCTACAGAGGCCTGATGGACTGCGCGGTTCAAATAGCCAAAGAGGAAGGTATTCGAGGGTTCTTCAAAGGCCTCTCTCCCAGCCTCCTGAAGGCGGCTCTGTCCACAGGCTTCACTTTTTTCTGGTATGAGTTCTTCCTCAACATCATGAAGAACACGAAGGAGAAACGGAGAACTGATGACCTCAGTGGTGGCCGAAAGGAGAGATGATGAAATAAAAAAAAAAAAATTAAAGAAAATGAGGCAATCACGCACACTATAAATGCACTAATGCCTTGTTGCACTGAACACATTTCTCAACTGGCAAACAGACTCTGGATTTGGATTTTTATGGTGTTTACATATGTTAAAAGGGGAAAGTTAGTCATGTATATCATTGTATTTCTGTATCATTTGCTTTTTTGTGCAACCTTTATGTTTATGTTATGTTTGAGATGACACACTCACAGAAACTTTTCCCCCAAATTTTAAGATTTATTTAATTTTTTTACATAACAAATTCCTAATTTACTTTTTTTTTTCTTTTAGATCTTTTTAATACAAACCTATTATATAAACATTACATGATCAAAACTAATACTAAAGAGTTTATTTCAAATGCATAAAGTTTGTTTGTTTTAATTGTATAATAGTAAGGTTACCTTTATGGAATTGAAACAATAAACTTTATGTATTTGAATTAAAAACACTCAGTATAAATTCTGAGTAAGTTTATCATTATTAAATACATGTAAAATAATTAAGCTTTATTATTCAAAAATAGTGATTATGTAAGGTTTATTTAGTTTGTTAAAAATCAACTAAAAGAATTAAATGGGAATTTATGTAATTTACATAAATATTAAAATTTGGGTGATATATTTCTATCAGTGCAGAATGGCTGCAACCGCTTTACTGGGTCAACTATTGAAAGCAAGCAGAGTCGGTCATTAAAGGGGCCATGTCTTTACTATGATCACTTTACCTTAAAATTCAATTAGTAATCAAAATCTGGGTCTTGTTACATGTTTAGAACAGGGAGTGGTATCTAAACAGAGTAATTCAGACTGGAGATAGATGGCTAGAGGGGGAAAATGAACAATATTCATGCAGAGTCAATCTATCAAACAATGAGCACAGGAACTAGAATCCCTGTTAGATATATCCGCCTGTATCTTCAGCTACTGATGAGACTGGTGCCACACTGTTTGGTACTCGCTCTTATAGAGGTTACTTCTGTCTTCTGTTTGTGTCATATGCTCCTGCGCTGCCACCACCTCCTAAAATTTGTCAGAGTGGCAACAGTGGGTCAGCTTCAGCACCCCTCCCTGTTCTGTGTCGTCAAATCTCCATTGTGTATTGAAAGTACATGAACACAGAGTAAAAGGGAAATATCAACGTGTTTTAGGAACTTAAAGGTTTACATGTGATGTCCTCTTTAGACTTCATGAAATGTTGCACATTTTCTGTTCAGCTTTGCTCATGTTACCTTACAGTTTTTTGGGGGAAATCATTTGATGTCCTAGCGTTGCATGCAGAATAACACCTCCATTAAAATACTTGATATTTATTTTTATATAAACTGTATCTAACAAGGAAAAACCCAAATGTATTGTTGACTTTTGTAAGTCTGAATCATTTCAGTTTGTCTGGAATTAAACCATCGGGCCAGCTGCTCATATCTCATGATTTTTCCTTTGCTGTGACTTGCAGGATTTTATCTCTTTGGAATTAAAATAAAAAAGAACAGTGTTTAAAAATTGACTTATTTCTTTTGATTCCATTACAGAATGTAAACCTATAACACATTTTGATTCAAAATACATGTCTAAAGAGCAAGAATAGAATAATGTTAAGCTATTTAGAGCCCAAAGTATTCACACCCATTTTGTTTTTTTATTGCATCTAATAAACTTTTGTTATTTATTTGAGGGCATTTGGGGGAAAATTAAAAGGATTACAGATATATATTTGCAAAACAATAATGAATTTGAAACACTTCAAAGGTATTTAATCATAAACAAAGGCACATCACACAAATTAATTGTGGTTTTGGATTAAATTTAATTTTAATGCATACAAAAATTATATTTATCTGAAAATGAAGGGAGACAAAGTCACATCTAGAGGACACTGCATGAGCAGTCATAAAACCATGGGTAAAACACATCCAGTATGAGAGCAAAAGACAAAACAATCAATTATTAAATATTTTAAAGCATTATGGCACCAAGAGAGATTCACATGGCAGAGATAAGTCACTATAGATACACGGAAAAATTAGTCTGGCAAAGAATGCAACATAAATCATAGCTACTTCATCACAGAAGTTCAAATTAAGTGTTTACAATTTATTGTTTAATTCATGTTCATACAGTATATACATCACTCAATCACTGTACATATGAGTTTATAACTCTTAATGTTTCACTATCACATTGTCATTACCTTTTCCAGATGAATAGAAACACAGATTAAAAAGCTTCAGGTAATAAAGCCACAGACTCAGAAGAGGGTGAAACAGCAAAAATCTAATTCTGTACATAATGTGAACTAACTGAAACCCTGAAAATATCTAGACACTGAGTTTGAATGGAAACGAGGTTTGTTCTCTGTAAACTGGGATGGATGTTCTACATCTAAGACATGGAGGTTGCAGCTCCTTTTCGGTTTCTATGTTGGAACAAACTCTGCTTTGACTCCTCAAATGACTTGGGTATTTTGAAGGGGCGGACTCTCTACCCGTAAAGGCAGCCTCAGAGCTGCTGACTGCTGTAACACCTGCAACTCTACTGAGGGGGTGGGGATGACCAGATCTGCGGAAAGCCTCTGTCACTTAAAACTGGCCAGGGAGTAGTTGGGGCATCGTTGGATGTGCAAAGCAAGCATCCTCTAGTGATTCACAGGTTAAAGTCTAGGCCTAACCCTCATTCTGGTTGCGGACTGGAGTTCCAGGAGAAAAAACTTGGCAGCTTGAAGAGTGAATCCCTGCGTCCTGGATCAGGCAGGGTCAAGGTCTCTGGAGCTGATTTTTTTCTTGGTCGCTCCTTTGGCACAGACAGAAAGTCCGGAGCTTCGGTGGAGAGGGGAGTTGTTGGTGCGCTGTTGGGGCCGCTGCGGGCGCTGGACGGCAGAGGCGTCTCTGAGATGGCAATGGATGGGGGGAAGGTGCCAATTTTCAGATTGGTAGCCTTCTGAGTGGTACGCTCATACTCCCTCACCTCCTCCATGGTCATATCTGGAATAACAGAGAAACTAACATGAACTCTGACTGGCATATAAGTCGCAGTTGAATGTAAGAGGCAAGAAAAAAAAATAAACAGAACACTCAAATACTCCCTAGATCTGAATTAATTAAATATTGTCATTAAATACTTTGTTCTGTACAAAGTTGAATGTACTGACAACAAAATCACACAAAAATCATGAATGGAAACGAAATCTATTAACCAATGGAGGCCTGGATTTAGAGTCACAAAATTAAAGTAGAAAAACAAACTACAGGCTGATTCAACTTTGATGTAATGTCCTTAACACAGCTCAAATTGAGGCTTAGTATTGTGAGTGGCATCCAAGTGCCTGTATTACCTCCCAAAAATGCCTGAGTATGCTCCTGATGAGGTGGTCTAATGAAGGATCTCCTCCCAGACCTAGACTAAAGCATCCGCCAACTCCTGGAAAGGAGTGGGACATTGGTGGATGGATGGAGCCATGATGTCCTAGATTTGTTCAATCGGATTCAGGTCTGGGGAATGGGAGTGCCAGTCCATAGCTTCAATCGCTTAATCTTGCAGGAACTGCTCACACACTCCAGCCACATGAGGTCTAGCATTGTCCTGCATTAGGAGGAACCTAGGGACTCATATGTGCTCAGTGGGAACCTGCATTCATCTGTGAAGGCACATGGAGCCAGTGTTGAATTTGTGAATCCTGGTGTTCTCTAACACAACCCTCATCTGTGGACAATGGGCCCTCATACCATCCTCATGGAGTTTGTTTCTAACCATTTGTAGAGAAACATGCACATTTGTGGCCTGCTGGAGGTCCTTTTGCGGAGCCCGGGCAGTGCTCCTCCTGTTCCTCCATGCACAAAGGCAAAGGTAGCAGCCCTGCTGCAAGGTTGTTGCCCTCCTACGGTATCCTTTACATCTCTTGGTGTAATGGCCTGTCTCCAAGTAGCGCCTCCAGCGTCTGGACACTATGCTGACAGACACAGCAAGCCTTCTTACCATAGCTCGCATTGATGTGCCATCCTGGATGAGCTGCACTACCTGAGCAACTTGTGTGGGTCATAGAGACTTTCTCATGCTACCATGAGTTTTAATGCACCACCAACATTAAAAAATGACCAAAACATCAGCCAGAAAGCATAGGTACTGAGAAGTGGTCTGTTGTCCCCACCTGCAGAACCACTCATTTATTGAGTGTATCTTGCTAAATGCCAATAATTTCAAACCTTTGTCTATTCCACTTGCGCTTCCTAAGTGGACAGTCTGATTTGATAGAAGCTATATTGTGTTGAGAAATGAAAAAAAATAAAAATAAAAAATGAAACAAACCTGAGCAAATAAGATCTCTGTCAAATATGAAGACTAAACTGAGGTACATTTTTTTTTCAGTTAAAACACCTTCTTCTTCTAGGTCTGTATGAAAGCACTAATAAAAACAATGACATTTAAAATATATAGATATATATTTTTATTGTCTTTTAATCAGACATTTGTTTTGTGTAATTAATTTTTCTTCAATAAAGGGAAGAACATTCAATTAAGTACCAGCAAATGTAATTTCAGTCATTTCAGTTGGTTACAGCAGTGATGGAAAGAGGAGCCCTTTTATTACAGAAAGAACAACAGATTTCACAAAAGGTACTAGAGTTTTACTTCCAACCTAAATTCAATAAAAAAAAAATTGATTGTGGGCATCTTGAGCTGGTTTTTCGAGTAAGAATTGGTAAATATGCAACAATATCTACACCAACGTTTTGAACTCAATATTTCACACAATGCTGCCAAAGATGAACTCAATTGATGCATTCGGTTTCATTACAAATTTCAAGATGGTTAAATCTAAAACCAATCAGAACTTTCTTATTCTTCTGACCATCATCTTTAATAAACTTACCAATCCACTCATCCACCCAGGCAAAGGCCTGCCTGTGTCCTAGAAGAAGAACATCTCGTATCACCTGAGGACAGTTAGAAAATAAGAGGGTGAAATCACAGCAGAACATGTGGAGGAGGCAATTCAAGGTGAGAGGATGTGAATCATACTGACTTAAAACCGGAAGGTGAAAGTCTGAAAACAAGTTAATGTTTCTGTTTCTCCACAGAAATAAATGATTAATATGAGTCACTCTGAGCGTTACCCTGTGAGTAAGTGCCCTGACTGTGTCTATGTATGTGTGTGTCAAAAATGAGCCTCCGGCAAGGAGCAAACAGGGACAGTCTGACCCAAGGACAAATGCTGCTAAGAGCTGGGAAAAATACTTCTGGGAAATAGATAGAAATATTAGGTTTAAATGCTGCCGGCAGGACTAACAGTGAGAGGTGACCAGGATAGATGTTAAAAGGCAAGATAAGAGAACAGCAGATTTCGTTCACTGCTATGGTTATATGTTTCACAGTAGAAAACTGGAGGCAATGATATGTACAAACAAACAAACAAAAAATAGTGAGAATTGGGAATCAAAGACTGAGGTTCTGTTAAACTGACCTTGTGCACAAACTGTTCCACACGTGTTTGTAGTCCCCACACTTCAAACTTCACTGTAACAAGTTTGTACGAGCACATGATGGGGTCCTGGGTGTTGATCCATCCTTCCTGGAGATTCCCTCTGTCGGTCTTCTTCGATTTAAAATATCTAAGGTCCTGCAAAAAGGATAAGGAGGACGTTCACAGTAAATCAATACTCCTGCAGTGAATATATATTAATCAAAAGATTTATACTAGATCTCTGCTACTCAGAATAACCTCTGGATTATAGTAGATTATATAGGAGAAATAGATAATGAATTATGTCTACAGGACAGGAACTCCTGCTTTCATTACAGTACTCAGACAGAGTCCTTCATTGTAGACTTAACATGCATTAATCACTCCTCCCTGTGGACTAATTATGTTGTAGTGCTCATTTATCTTTGTGAACATGTGTTTGACTGAAAGAGAATGTGTGCAGGAGGGAGGCAAAGATTTTTGTCCCTGCAGGGAGCTCCTTATAAAAGTAGTTGGATTAAAGCCTGTTGAATCACAGAAGAATATCAAGGATAGATAAAAAAAAAACATTTTGTCCTCAGTTAATACTGAAAATCTAAATAAGCTATTCTTATGACGCTTAAACTGCTTTTCTTATGCTATACATGGTATTCTGAAATAGACATTGTAGATCAAAATGACACAAAAACAAGCTCTGGCTCTAATATGCAATCATAGGACTCTTTCATTAACCGAACATTTTTTATTGGTTATGTCATTTCCTAGTTTACAATGTTGTGTTTTCATAATCCATGGGCTGAAAAGGTGAATAATTTGATGAAATAAAGGATTGAAAACATCAATCTCTGTCTTATTGCTGTATAAAATGTGATATAACTCTGCATAAACAAAGTTATTCATCCGTGGACATGGAGGGGACTAAAGCACATGACATAGGTAGATACTTTGGCAACATAGTGTAGTACATAACTGGTTTATTTTCTACCAAAACTGCATATTTTAGGGATTTTTACTAGCTGAAAACCTTTAGAACAATAAAGACAAGAAACTTAAACATCTCCTATATAACAAAAGTCCAGCGTCCCATGTCTTTTAATCTTTCATGTAAGTTGGGACATCTAAATACTGATTTTGAAAACTTCACTGAATAAATTTTTATGTCATTATATTAGGGATTGCATCATTTTATGAAAGATGTCTCTCTGTGTTTTCTAATGATACTGCTTCCTAATTGACCTGCTCAATCATTATATCATAATTCTCTGCTCGTATGTCTTCTACTGGAGCCTGAGCACTAAAGGCTAAGGGTGTCCCAATACAACTTTTTCAGCTTTGAGATTGACCATAACAGATATTGACCAGATACAATATTAGCACAAATCATATCAGCTTTTTTTTTTTTTTTTTACTTATTGTATACTGTAGAATGTTAGAAAAGTCTTGATCAAGTGATATCACTAAAACAGGGAACATCAGTAAACAACAAATGACCCTTATGAAGTTAATCAATGAGTTACAGAAACTTTCAATAGAAGCAGATTGTTTCTATCATCATGAAAATATCAGAGATTTTAGATGCCGGCCAATTAAAATCCGATATTAGTTTTCTGGCATATATCGGACAGATATCGGATGTTAATATCGGATCAAAACATCCCTACTGAAGGCTATATTTCTCATGTTAATAAAACTCTCTAATTGTTGCTCACCATCTGTGTGACTCTTTCTGGGTTGAAATGAAATCCCAGACAAACTCGAGAAAGTGTTTATTGAACTGTCTACCTGACACCATTTTCATTCAGGTTTTGTTCTACTTTAAATATCATTATGAGAATATTTTTGTTTTTAAGAAATATAAAAATAAAACAGAGACAGACTTAAATAACCAGCTGCTTATGTACAGTTATTCCGACTCAAGTCAGCTACTGATGAGCTAGATGTTGTATTTTCAGTTAAAGCCGATTTTTCTTAATAAACCTGTGGAATTATATTACCGCCTTTGCTCTTTACTTTGTTGACCTGGTGATGCTGGAGTTCTCTTCCCTTCTAAAATGACATAGTTTTACCATTTGCAGTTGCATTCACAGTAATAGAGAGACGTTACTGGTTGCTGCATTATACTGTGCTTTGACAGTGGTGTGCTAAGAACAGCTTATAGTCTGAAGTCCATATAAGTCTATTTTGCAAGTTTTCTTACTGAATTGTAAGACTAAAACATAGAGGAATCATGCACATGGTAGCCAAGAACTTCAGCACAATGCAAAACATCCCCAACGGGAACAACACGTTGGTTTATTGTTGTTGCTGTTGTATGAATAAAGTCAGCTTTAGCTTTAGAAACAATGATTACCCCCATGTTATAGGATTATATCAAGACTGGATTTAAAAAGTCTGTCTCGGTAAAAAAAAAACCCATCAACAAAACAAAACGGTTTGCTTCACATAATCATTAAAACAGAGTCAGCTTATCGGAACCCATTGCAATGACAATTCAGACCAAGTATTGATGATGAACATCTTGATGACTATCGACATTACTAGTGTATAGTGTTAACAAATACCATTTTCCACTTGTTTCATCTCCTTGGGGGGAGTGGTGGCCTAGTGGTTAGGGCATTGTGCTTCTAATCCAGTTTTGAGTTCTGCTCCCCAATGGGATGGGTTAAATGCAGAGGTAAATTTCTCCAGTGTGAGATCCAAAAAGTACAATTGTTAATTATTACTGTGCTGAAAAGGCCTGACAAAGAAATAATGCTAAAAAAAAGTCTCAAAGGTTTCCATCCAAAGTCATTTCCTTGGGTTAATCAAGCTACTCAAAGTTCAATATTGTGTATTGTAATGTGAGAATAAAATATCTTTAATCAAATTGGAAATTATAAGGCGGCATCTGCACTGATGAAAAATCAGACTTTTAATTCAGTTATATATCTGTTTAAATCTATGTTTGGCTCTAGATAACCTCTAAGCTATTCTTAGCTGCTAGAGTTTAAAGCAGAGGACCCTAAATCATGGTGGGAGGTGTGTGGAGAAGGTGTCAATAATAACACAGCAGTGCTGCAGGGTCATGGCTCCTGATGGTTATTAATAGCTCCACTTCTTATGATTGTCACAGCGTGGTAAATTGACCAGCATGGGTGCATGCAAATATCCACTCACTGCAGTTGATATCACCTCCCCCCCTTGTGCTTACATGCATTTGTGTTTCTTCTATCAGTCAGATGAAGTGGATGAGCAGCTGGTGGTCCAAAATATGTGAAGAGTTAAAATCTCATGCGATGTGTCATACTTTCAAAACATTTGATACTTGGATATCTCTATTGATCCTATTTCTATTCTCCCACTTTTTTACAACATGGAATCATGTTATTATTCAGACACGTCTCTTTCCTCACCTCGGATTCTTTGTAGTGGCGCTCAGGAATCTCATCACAGGCGATGTCCACAAAACACACCTCTGTTTCCTCCTCTCTTGGCTCACTTCCAAAGATCTAAGGGACAACAGAACACACCTTGGTTCTCAACACATGCAAATAGATATGGGGCTGTGCTGATTGTGTCATGTGATTGTTTTGTTTATTGTTTTTGCTATAAGGTTCTAAATAAGATGGCAGTTGCACCTTATTTTTAGAGACTTCTTCCTGTAAAATCATACAAGAACAGTGATCTTTGAATGGTTTTATACTTTTGCATTATATAAGGCTCCGAATAGACATATTTCTATGACAAAATAAATAAATAAATAAATAAATGGACAAGTGATGTTGGAGACTTGAGAAGAAAGAATACAAGCAGTAGGGGAAACAGTAGGGGCAATGAGGTGTTAAGTCAGGAGCTGAAGGAGCAAAGCCCTCCACTGAGCAAATCTACAGCCCTATTTGTTCTGGTCAGCTTCAGATGTGAAATAATGGCCATCTGTGAAACCAGCTGAATTTTGGTGCACCGCTCATTATGGACCACCGAGTGGAGCTGCAGACTTTTGCTTTTGCCTAAAGTATAACTTGGGATAATATTGCATAACTCTCAGACTTATTTCCCAATGAAATAATCAAGCAGCTCTAAAGTAGAGGCTAAAGCAAAGGAAAAAGCTTTAAGATGTGATAAAAGGCTTGACACATCAAAATGCAAAGACACAATTTCATGTTCCATACATAAGAAAAAAAAATCTGAAACTGTTTCTATGAAATATCTGTTTACTGTCTGTTTAGATATGATGGCAATTACACTGAACCCTTTTATTTAAAAAGCTGCTGTTGTACTGTATATGGACATTTAATTGAATATTAAATACAAATTTTTGACATATATATCTATATATATATATCTATATCTGTATTTTGTGGCAGCTGATTTGATCAATTCTTTCCTGATTTTATTTTGTTTTGTCGCAAAATCCTGCTGAAATATGAATCCAGCAGAATAAGCAGTCCTTTTATTTTATACTTTATTTTATACCTCACAGTCAAAGGGAGTTACTAAGACCTCCATCAAAAGCAATTTATTAGGTGGCCTTGAAGCATTAAAAAAAGTGAATATAGAGTTTGATGAGAATGAAAATGATGAGGCAATAAAACAGACAATAGATAAAAAGCAAATGTCCCCATCTAAACTCTACTGACAAGTCAAGATGAAACAATATTTTTCTTTTTGCATTGTGCACATACAGTTCTTCACCAAGAACGTGAGGTTTTGACCTGTACTCACATTATCATTGCTTCCTTTGTTGTCCTCATATTTGCTCTCTATGTGGATGGAAAACTTGGGCAGGAAGGAGCACTGCATGGGGGAAAAAAAGCCCATCAATTTTAATAGAGTATTTTTACACTATGATGTCTTTTATCAAAAAATAATTTCTATCATTAATTCTCTATTTAACACTTTGGATATCTGAGTATGAGATCATCCAGCATTCAGGATTTTGTTTCCTTTGGTAGATGCATGTAATCAAGTAAGCCTTTTGTTCATGTGGAAACAAAAGGAAAAAAAATTCTGTATAATATTGCCTACTATTCAGCAGTATTTAAAACTGATGTAATTAACAGAAGAGAATGGGCGATCAAACCTTTTTATGTCCTTTAAGTGAAATACAGTCTCCATCAGTACAAGGTGAAGTGTTGAAATATCCTGTATATATTTAATGGTATTTTACACAAACCTAAAAGGTAATCTGTCTCACAGGTCATCAGAGGGAGCCAAATATACACAATAGCCCAGAAAATGTTCTAGAAGAATTAGCATCAAGAGAGAACCAGTTTTCAGGTAAGAAGCTAAATACAATAGATTTAATAACAGATTTAAGAACCCTTTAAAGGGAAAGTTACAGTTCTTGATCACTTGCATACCCCTTACTAATGGAGTCCCTCCCGTCCCTCAGTAAGGTCTAGTAGCACAAGATCTATATCCAGCCATTCAGCGAAGATACTGCTACATGGCTGTACATCTTATTTTTGCATTTGACCAATTAGATGAGCCCTTGAATGATAAATTACCTACTGTAAATTAAGTTGGAAAAAAAGTTAACCCAAGTTAAGAAAACAAGGTGAAAATGCTAATTGAAAAGGTAAAAAGTAAAGTTCAAATATTAATAAGCCTAGTTAACCATTATATTTAGGTTTATAAACAAAATAAATGTAAGTCCCCGTATCAGCATTATTGCCTCTATGGTTATGTTGTACCAAAAAAAAAAAGTTTATTTTACCCTCAGAGTGTTTTTCATTAATTTCCTATAGAAGCATGTTTCTTGTTATTACAGTGACATTACTTTTTTCCATCATAATTTCCATATTTTTTGAATGCTATACAGGTAATAAGGTCTTGTCCTGGATTCCAATGACACTCTTGGCTTCAAACTATTTCACTGAGTGCCCTCTAAAGGTTAAGAGTTGAAATATTCTAATAACTGTTATAATTGTTGTTATTCCAATTTTCCATATGTACACTGATTGTTAAAAGCAGCCACTGCTGCAAAGTGTTTCAACTGAGGGTCATCATATATATATATATATGTCAAACATTAGACAACATCTAAATTTGAATCTGTTGAAAAACTTTATTCTGCCCAAAATAAAAAATACATAAAATTGGGGGATTTGCTAAACTCTACAGGGAATTTAAGTACAATGCTGTACACTGGCCATATCAGACTAATTTAGACAATTTCTGAAAAAAAAAAACACTCAATAAATTTTAATGAATGATTTCATATAATGACGGGAATCGCGTGTCATAAAAAACCACCAGTTCTGTGTAATTTGTATAAATTTATACATTTTCTTTATCTCAAGGAAAGAAAATGTATTTTACCACTGTTATAATTTAAGAGAACTAGCAATGTGTACAGAGAGGAAATAAGGTAATAAATAAGGTATATGTATAGAACAGATAATTCAGAAAAAAATCTTAGAAGAGGTATGGCTTGTTTAATGCAGGTTTCGACAAGCTGTCTTTCAACTTATATGTCAGATCTTGGATCAAAGTGTCTTCAATCAAAATGTGTGTGTGCACATGTGTGCAGAGAGTACTTACTGTGTACTCTGACAGAGGCCAGCGGTTTAATGGACAGGGATAGGAGGTAAGAGGAAGAGGTGGGTAAAAGAGAACAAAGAAATAAAACAGGATGAACCATTAGGCTCTGGAAATAATATTTTGGTCTAAGCAAAAGCATGTGGTATAGATGTCTATCAGCTAAAGCTTCTTTTTTATATTGCTTCTACTGTGTTTTTTTTTCAGTCCAAATAAAGGAAAATGTTACCAAACAATAATATTAAAAATAAATCAAAATTCAATTATTTGTTATAAATTGAATCAATTAATTCAACTTTTTTATAAAAAGTAGAAATGTTCCTACTTGATTTCCAAATATTATATAGTGATTCCTAAGCTACCAATAATCCAATACGTTAAAAAAAAGAACAAGAGATTTTACAGTACTAGTAAATTTAGAACCTTTATTATATTATAGTTATTCAAACAGCATAATAATATAAAAAGTAAATGGCCTATTTAAAGAACACATTCAGATGAAAGGCAAAGTTAAAAAGTTCTAGTGTGTCGGCATTTGATAAAAACATTAAAATAATTGGAAAAATGTTCTTGTTTAGATCCATCTGTAGCTGACATGTAGCGAAAGTGTTATTACCTGTGATGGTGTATGGGTAATAGTTCCAAGCCTTCTCTGTGACATAGAAAATTTTAGGAACCACTGCTCGAGCCCAGCTGGGCAGCTTGCTAAAAGACACAGAAAGATCAGGGTTTAGGCTGGAAAGCTGAATAGGAGGAAAAAGGTAGAGAAGACTGGTGAGACGAGCAACTTGTGTTCTCTAAAATCAAATTAGATGCCACTCTTTCAGCTCCTTTTTTCTGGCCTATCAACCAGAAGAAAGGCAATAACAAGCATCCTGCTGCGTAGAGCCATAATGGAGACCATACAATGGAGGTACGATGGCCCCTGGGAAAGTTGATTACACTGATTACATTCTGCAGGGGACCTTTACTAGAGCCCACATTGTGATAGAAACAGAGAGAAGCATGGAGGGTTGATAAAAAGAAAAATGCAGAGGAGCAGCCGTTTTTCTTTACAAATGGATTCTGAATGGAGAGACAGATAAACCATTGTCACACCACATAGGTGTTCCCTTCCAATAACAATTACAGATTAACAAAGATGTTCAAGAGAGAATAGAATAGAAGTCCTTATTTAGTCTGATTAACATCAATATCCAGTATTGGATACATCAATTTGATAATCTTAGTATAGCATTAAAGCAACCTGTTCTTAATTTAGCATCTACATACATTGTTACTGCTTTTCTGATCATTGGTCCCTTGCATAAATTGGCCCATTCATTCATCCACCTCGTATATTTTACATTTCTTAATTGCATTTTATTGTTTCACATCATAGACCAACTGAAGTGATATTCAGTTAGGAATACTAGCAAAACTGAATGTGTAGGGTTCCTTTTTTTTCTACCTGTTAGCATCTAAAGATTGATATGTTTCACTGTTTCTCTTTGCAAAATAATTAAACTCAGTAACACTAGATGTGGCGCATCCTTTAGGTTTTTTAGATTCTGTTCTATGTTGACTGAACCATCTAACACATGGACATGCATTTGCTACACATCTCATTTTGTATAAAGGCCCAAAAGACAACCTTTTTGTCAAAATTTAAGTGGGGGGGTTGAGTGTTGGACTCAATTTAAAACTGAATAATTGCAACACTTTGAAATGTCTTTTTGCGAATCATCTTTTTCTTTCCACTTGGCCAAATGTGGAACACTTTAAGGAATATCGATGCTTTTTCCTGACACTGTATATCTCTGGAGAGGTTTATTATAGCTAAACACATTTGGAAAAGACCCTTAAGACTATAGGCGCACAAGACTAGTGGTTTCCTCTGGCTCCTCTTACTGTTCTGGTAACAGCCAGGGTGTACTATCAAAACACGGCAGACTGGTCACATGTCTCCTGTTTTCACACTGCTGTATTTACAAGCGGCACACATGTGCATTCACATGCACAGACTGCAGTTATAACACAGTAACAGGTGGCTTGGGGGCGGAGAAAGGCAGCCTCGGCGTCCGACAGCGAGTGCTCAAATTAACCATCACTTACACTAACCTCATCTCCCTCTGTGTCCCCACACAGAGAGACAAGCACAGTGGAGCAGACTCACTGCATACTCTCACACCGTGTAGCCTTCTTTTTTTTCTAGGACTGTGAACGACGGTACATTTGCCCCTTGGGCACACTCACTTGTCATTTATAACCACTTCACCTGTCTCCTGGCATTGCTTGTCTCTTTTGGCAACTGTCTTCTGGGAGTGACTGGAATCAGTGGTTTAATGGACTGTGTTCACTCTGGATAATTTTACTCTGTTTTCTGAGTAAATCAAATGCATAAAATGCCCAAAAACTTAAGAACCTTTTGCCCAGAAAATAAATCCCTTGACAATAAGATTAGCTATAAGAGGATGTATTTCATTGTCATGCTTTTCATTTGTAAATATTAAAATGTATTGCTAAATTTAAAGAACTACAAAACTTTGCTCCCTTTTCATTTAAAAAGCTCTAAGAAAAGTCACTGCCAAGCTGAATAAATTCCTATTTTTTGTTTAAAGAATTTCCAAAGAAACAAAGAAAAAACTATATAAATTAGATTTTACAGAGATTTTACGAAAAGCAAACGCTGAAGGACACATAAATCTTTCTTGTATAACTATCTGGAATATCCAACAGTGAAATGTCATCCACATGCACCATTTAGCTCTAAAATCCAGCATGGTTTGTTGATAAGATGACATTTGCAAGTAAAACTATGACTTTTTCAATAATTGACTAAAGAATGTTTTGTAAAGAGGAATCCGGGTCCTGAGGGCTGAAAGACGAGGGATATGAGTCATAACAATGAGTCATAATTTATGACTAAAGCAAACTTACAAAACTCCCATAACATTTTCTAAATATATTTAACAATTTTAGTTTTTTCTGAACGATTAACATATAAAACAAATTATTTCAAAGGGGAATAACACTACCAGTTGAGGAAGAGACAAAACTGGGTTTATACAAAGCCTCCAACCAAAAAAGTATAAAAAATAATCCAAACAATTTCAATTCCTGCATTGTGGATCATAAAAAATACACGTATGTGAAAATGGAAAACACATAAAAAAAATAAATAAGACTTCTTTTACACATGAAGGTATTCTGTGGATCTAGTCAAAGGAAATGTTGCCCGTTCTTTCTAACATAAAAGCAAAGTCAGACTACAGGTACACATACATGTAATTATCTGTTGGATTTAGTTCTGAACTGGGATTGGTCCATTCTTCTGTAAGTGCATGCATATAGTCCCCTATTAACCAGTGTTTTCCAACCAGGGGTTGGGGTACGTGTACCCTTAGTGGTTTGCGAGTGCATTCTAAGGGTACATGAAAATATTTTATTTCTTAGGTAGTAAAATAAAATAGGGATCAGTTTTGCTTAGTGAGGACCACATTTATAAATTAAAAAAGATTGTATTAATCAAAAAGTAAGTTTTCTTATATGTTTGAACTCATCTTGAGCTGTGACAAACATCCAAACGGAGTAGAGGAACAGACTGGATGTGGAAACAGCCTGGGATCTGCTGTTTTTAACACTGAGCTATAGGAGCACATCAAAGCAGCTCAGGTGTCTTGATGAAAACAGAGTAAAACTAATTAAGTCAGTCTGACTATAATTTTTGCTCTGCATTTTGCTCTGCTCCAGTTTTATAAATACAGGTTTATAATATTATTTTATTTTATATTTATTTTGATTCCTTACTGAATTTCAGGCAGCATATTTACGATTTATGTTTTTTTTATTTCAGATGGAAAACATTAAATTATAAAAATTAAAAATTCGAATTAAAAGATTAAGTAAAATAGCCTAAATTTCAGTTATTGTACGCTCCACTGTTGGACTATTATCAATACTTTTGACTGAGAGGGTACTTATGGTAAGACAAAATGCCCAAAAGGGGTACACAATTCAAAAAAGGTTGGGAAACACTACTCTAAACCACTGTATGCTTGGGGTTATAATCCTGCTGGAAGCTTCACCTTTGCATCAAGCCATTTGCAGCCACTAATCAGCAGCCTCTATCCATTCTAAAGAAATGCGCCACATTTGCATGATTCTTCCACCGCCGTGTTTTGGTTGGGATAAGCAGTTTAAAGTGAGATGTTTACAGCTTCAAATACAGCTTTATAAGATTGCTGTTCTTTAAAAATCACAGTAACTTCACCCCTGACCTAAGAGCTGTGTTTCTTCTTTTTTGTGAAAAAATTCAGAAAAAAATACTTTCAAAGGACAGCTCTGTTCACACTGAGATTTTATCCCACACAGATGGTCTAA
>NW_015151162.1:389448-421337 GCF_000732505.1 Cyprinodon variegatus | reverse complement strand
ATTGTAAATAGTTACTAGGAGGGCAAATTTTAAATAATAATCACAATAAATATATAAAGATTCTCAACACCATTGAGAATCTTTGGGATGTGCTAGAGAGGGCTTTGCGCAGCGGTCAGACTCTACCATCATCAATGCAAGATCTTGGTGAAAAATGAATGCAACACTGGATGGATATAAATCTTTTGACATTGCAGAAGCTTATTGAAACAATGCCACAGCGAATGCGTGCCATATTCAAAGCTAAAGGTGGTCCAACAAAGTATTAGAGTAAATGACCTTTTTTTTGGTTGCGACTTTTTTTTTTGGCCAGGCAGTGTATTTACTAATAGGTGTATTTCTGAAGTTAGTTTGTTGCATTTGAATGTATGGTAGGATAAATGGAGATGAATACAACATTAACTTATCTTTTCATTCAAAATGATTTTGTAATTCCCCTGCATCAGCAGATGCCATTTGTGGTAGTCTGTTATATAGAATCCTAATAATACACTCTTGTTTGCAGTTATAATACAAAGGCCATACAATGTTATGTTAGAAAATATAAATCATATAAAATATATACAAATAAAAAGATGATTAAAAAAAACTTTGTATAAGACATTCAGTTTTTTTCTTTAAGGTTAATCTATATCGTTAATCTTTTCAATGATATATAGCAGTTAAATATGCTCTCTGAGATTAGGATCGGAAACAACTCAGTGGCTAAAATTACTTTGACCTTATTGTGCGACATATGTTGACTGTCAGCATGCCCAGCAGGAATAAACTGCCACCCATCTTCTACCTTGCTCCAGCGCTTAACATAACATCTAAGTCATCCCGGCTACAAAGCAGCACAGCAAAACTGGAGTCTTTCCTTCTTGATGGCTATCGGTGGTTTCAAATTATGTTCAATGACTGACAGATTTGAGGTCTTGTTCAGGGTTGGGATTTAGCATCTTCTATGAATAGAAAGCAGTAGGATTTCTCTATAGCTAAAGAAATAAAACTGATTTATTTAAACACAAAAAGTATAGAGGACATTGTATAAGAAACCAAGCCTCTTTATCTCTTTGAGGTAAAATAGTCCCCCAACTCATCTATTTACCTTCATATCTTTTTCTTTATAGCTTAGAAAAAAGAGACCAGAGAGCTGCTGGAGTCTTCTTCCCCATCAGTCTTTTCGATAAAAGCCATAGAGTTCATATTTCTTGTATAAAGAAAATCCCATATTCTCTGTTGTTCAATTTCTGAGATGAACCTCTTTACAGCGGGGGATAAAGTGTCATTTTCAAAGCCAATTCATAAATGAGAATAAGATTGCACACAGCAGTCAATTCAGTTATAATCTTCAGAAGAGACAATTGGATTCTCAATTTTATGCTTATCAAATTTGATCAGAGGCCCAAAGACTTAAATTTGACAAACATGCAAAGCGATGATTAAAGAATTCTTCAGAGTAAAATTTTATTTAGCAAATTACTGAAACAACACAGAAATACCCAGTTAAACCCATAAAGCCCTATCTGATATTTGTATTAATTGGAAACTGTCAATAAATAAAATTATTCAAACTCTGCTATTTCATAAAAAAAAAGTGGTTTAGAGATTTGAAGAACAGATCAGTTGACATTTTTTGATGATTATCCCACTTTTAAAGGGATTAACCAAATTATAAGTGAAAGCCATGTTGAGACGGACAACCACATCCATTATCTCTTTAAAATATATCTTGTAGCACTTTTTATCTTTGGCTGATTCCCCACTTGAGATTTGTATGGAAATGCTGAAGATTTATAAGTCAAATGAAATGACTAGTAAGATATAAATCCTTGACTAGTTGTGAGGCATTCCTTATCTCTGTGAATAATAAAGGTGTTTTTGTAAAAAAGTCCTATATGCCTTTTATTGTACTGTATGAACTTGCACCAATAATTATTTCACTGAAGAAACAGTTTTAGTAATTTTTATTTTCATAAGAAAACTAAAAATATGTGGAAGAAAAGTCGATGTAAAAAAATAAGCTTAGAGTTCAAAATTTAAAGATGACAGCCTTTGCAGAGATAATTGCACAAAACCCACAATTAAAAAGATTTAGCAAAGGTTTACTATAAACAATATTAGCCAAGCTGTTGCCTTTGCCAGCCCTGTATTATACTGATTACTGAAAATGATCCTAAAACATTATAGTTAAAATACATAAAATCTTCTATTACACATGGGGCAATTATAAAAGCTGGTTTGGATAGATTTTCCCTCTTTATAAATGGAACTGAACTATAAATTAGAAATTATTTCTAGTTCTTGCAGGGGTTATATTTGTTTGATAGCAAAATTTGTTTTATGTTCTGAAAGATTTCATTGACGGCAATAAATAAAAAAGCACAAAAATCTGAAGGATACTGTCAGAGAGAAAAAACTTTTCTTCTGGAAATATGCATAAATGATTCCTTGAAGAATATATGCATATATGTTGCTTGATGGAGAAAGTTAAAGTCCTTTTTCTCTTTGACTTTACACCATGATCCTGGCCTGAAGGAAAATAGGCAACCAAACCAATATATTCAGCTGAATGGAAGGGTCAGAAGGTCAAATGTGGATCCAATTATAATGCAGCAGGTACAGTATATCCTTAAGTGGAGAATAAAAAAAAAAAAATAAAAAAAACATAATGAGACACAACAGGAATAATGCTCACTTGTTGAGGTAGATCCGTTTTTCTGTGAACTGTCCAGATCCGTGCTCAGGATCATCATAGGGCTCGTTCTGCACCACCTCCACACCTTCACCTCGTTCGCTTTGTTCGTGGCTGTGTTTGCTGATCATGTACAGCTGGCCAATACGATACTGAAAGAATGAGAGAATGAGAGAGGAGATGTGAGCAGAGAACTTTAGGTTGGACCAGTCAATTTATAAAGGTGATAAGAGATAAATGTCTGTCAATCCGAGCAGATTAATGTTTGTTTTTTTTTTTTCCAGGAGACAAAGCAGAACATTTTTAGCTACCTTTATCATCAATATGTGGATAAAAAGCTAAATTCAAGGTGCAGCTTGAAGTAAAACAATATTTCTAGTGCTCATGACTTGTTTTGCAGCAGATTGATTATTGCCTTTAAGAAATACAGTTGGATCTGTTTGAGGCTGCTCCATAGTAACCATCCATACCAAACAGAACAACAAGAAACAGAGGCAACAACAGGTTTGGTGACCCTCTCCCAGGGCCTCCCAGTGATAAATCAGTCAGCACCCACAATCCTTCACTCAGCACTGACTGACACACTTGGCTCTGTCACAATGTCACTTTGAGCTGCCTTGACAGGCTGGACTAGGGTTTCACATGGCAACTATTTTCCATACATTTGGAAAACGACAGGCGGCAGAGAAGGGATGCTCCATGACAGAGATTTCCAACTGCTTGTAGACCTATTTCCGTGCCTGGGGAAACAGATACAGCCCTGTGACCTATGTTGCTGTGCTGAAATGCTAAGGGGTCATGCAGGACTCAGCTGACAAACACTAAACCATATGTGTCCCAACCAAGGATAGCTGTGTTTAACTAATTGGAGAAAAAAAATAAATAAATTCTGTACATCCAGCTTCAAAATCCTGATGCACGACACAGAAATATAATAGCATATAGAGTAGAGTAGAGCAGGTTTAAATAGGGCGACATGCTTAAAGTATAAGTTGTTTTTGTGTGATGCCAAATTTTTCAGTCTGTTGACCATGAGAGAAAACTAATGAAGTGTGACAAAGAAATCCCAGCAGGGATGTTGATGCCCGTGTTTCCGACTGCACAGCTGTTGCAGTCTGGCAGAAATGTAACCGTGCCACAACAACACTGTCATCGTACAGGTGAGGAAAAACAGGAAACTGATTACTGCTTGATTTGAGGTGCTTATGAAAAATACCAAACATTTAATAGTTCCAGCTCTACTAAACATGTGCTTGATATAGTTGTAAACATCAATACAGTTGTGGAGGGGAACAGTTTTTGATTCCAAAACAAACTTCTCTGTTTAACTCGGTTTTCTTTAGTCCAACTGTTTTTAATATTCTTTTTTTTTTCTGCATTTTTATTTATTTATTTATTTTTATTTATTTATTTTATTTATTTATTTTTTTCCTACTTGCTTTGATTTTGTTTTATTTTCCTATATTTTAATCATGTAAAGCACTTTACATTGTCTTTGTACTGAATTGTGCTAAACGAATAAATTTGAAAGGCATGGCAGCCTTTAACAAAAGGCAGAAAAAGGACATTACTTCAGTAAAGGGTAAGGCTTTGACCAAAACTGGATTTTTACTATACTTCCCCCTTCAAAGAAAACACCTAACATGTTTCTGGGTCCTTCTGATATGTTTTTTTTTTTACCACAGTTTGCTAATGATATATATGATAATGATAATGATATATATATATATATATATATATATATATATATATATATGACAGTCTGTTGCTGTAGGACCTCCTTTTTTCAAACATTATTTTACCCATAAACTATTTGATTAAATACTAAAGACGTGAAAATAAAAGTAAAGAGGAAATATGTGAACGTAACATTTTTGTTGCGTTTACATATTTCCTACATATTTGCTTCTCAAGAAGATGTCTACTTTAAATCCAAAGTGTGTAACTGAAAGCAGATCTTTGAATTCTCAACAGATCACAGCCGGCGACCCACAAAAAACATTTTCTGTACCAAATTGTTAATGTTTTGATTTGTATGCTCTTATAATCTCATGGACAGAATTTTAAATCTAGAGGAGACGTTTTTTTTATGACCTCAGTTCGGGGTGTGGGGACACAGAGAGCATATGAATCTCCAGCCTGGATGAATTTTACAGAGACAAAGTGCCCACTTGAGAAGGCAACAAAGCAGTCCCCTGATCACTCTGATGGCAAAAACCGGAGAGAATTAACATGAAGCACCATCCCTTTTCTGTCGTCCTTCATTAATTCAGATTTTGGACATTTTGTATAAACAGGCAAGCTATTGTGCCAGGCTTCCTACCTGTCATTATACTTTGGCTGCTTCTGTTGTTTGCCTAAAAGCTGCAGTTAATGAATGAGAAGCAGCTTTCATTGTTATCTTTGGAAATCTCAGCCTAATGACAAATTAGGAAAAGTGGCCTTGGCTCAGGACGGAGTTGGCCACAAATGATGGTTTATTATTTCTGTTTCTTTCTCAACAATGGAAGCTAATCCGTTGGATCAGATGACGGACTGACAGGGTGTTCTTTTCTATTTCAGGTGCAATTGCTCTTCTATAGCCCTAAAAGTCACTCACTGAATCTGCCCATTTTCTTTTCAGCTTCTTCTGTCTTTTTCCTCCCAACATTTATCTTTAAACTATTCTCTGAGCTCTCTATGTTTGGTCCGTTACACCAATTCAGTCGCTCTCTTGTCTAATTCATTGCATAACTTTGAATTCATGTATACTGTAGTAGGTAATTGTGCCGATTCTCCCAAAGCTCCTTGTTGCAAGAAAGTCAGCTGAAGGACCCTGTAAGTGAATGAAACTAGTAAGAGAATCAAACTAAACAAAACCCATAACTTGATTTTCATCTTTTGCTTGTTTGTTTCCTAATGTCTGATGAAAAAAAATGAATACACTAATATTTTAGTTTGATCAAGCATAACAGATATTTCAAATTGTCAATGCTAGCACCACACAAAGGGAAAATATTAATTTCAGTAGATGTTTGCAAGATAGAATAAAGAAAAGTACAAAAAAGTCAAGGTTATCTGAAATAAAGGACTCAATAAATGGGAGTTTGCCATTTCTGTAAGCATAGTAAAGCAAAAGACACCTGATTACATTTAGGATTTGTAGCTGATGAATTATGTTTAACATTTAAGTACAAAGCCTAAGTGCATGTTTGGAAAGGAAAAGATCAAGCTCATCACGTACAAACCCAAACTGGGAGTCTCTGTTTTTCTGGCTCTTTTTTTCTAACACAGCAGCTGGTGGTGGGAAACTGGTAAACGTGCTTTAGCCAAGAAATTTGTTACTGCGAGAATATAGCCAGGATCCTGCAGAGCACAGACGCATATTTACAGAAATGGACATGGTAATGTCAGGCACAGTGATAAGATATAATTAATATTCACGCATGGACAGAATAGTTACAGCTCTGAGAGCTCAGTGTTGTGGGATAAACGAGTGTGCTCATGTCGAGACACACTTATACAGCCACAGTTTTTGATTCTAATATATTTCCTTTTCCTAAAGAGTGAAATTTACAAATGCAATTAAACAAATAACAGGCACTTCTTCATAACAGGACACTCAAGAAATTATTCCTAATCTATTTTGTTAGCATCTAAAGGGTATGTATTAACAACAAGTCATATTTTATTGCCGTAACATGACATTAAACAGAACAACATATTGTAACAAATCCAGTTCCTAAAAAATCTGTATAATTCCAGTATATCTTTAGATGTACACAGAACTAACTTGAAAACATTTAATCAGTCATATATTAACTTTTGGTTCTAATAAGATTTAAATATGGCATGACACAGATGGTTTCCTTAAAACGATCTTAAGAAAATTGGAAAGACAAGAGTTATGTAGGTGCATTTTGCTCTTCGCAAATTTGGAAATTCTGCAAGGAAAATAATATTCACCTACAGTACATACTTATGCATATATTTAAAGCATTGAATATAAACAGTTCCAACTGGAACTATGCTTTCATCATATGTGACCCCGACTGAGATTTCCAGTATCAAACAATCTGGATGGGTCTGACAAAAACCACTGAAAAGCCTCTGTTGAATACAGCAGATGATCTGTATCTCTTCCAGAGGCCTTGAGAAACATCTTAGACTGTATTGCACCAAACTCAAAGAAAAATATTCTGACAGAAATTGGGTCGTCAAGCAGTAAAATGATCCAGAACCTACATGAGGTCCAAATTTACCAACAGAGGAGTTAGTGTTCTGGAATCTTATACTCACTCTAGACAAAGCTTTGGGAAGCTTTACTGAGGCTAACTGGACAAAAAGTTTAGAACTTGTAGCCCTTTTCACAGGGGCACTTTTAGTTGTTAAAATGGTTAAAGGAAAATAAAGATTCATTAACGTGCCAAAGAAGGTAACATAAATGGCAAAATGTTTTCATTAAACATTTGCACTTATATATTTGTTGGAGTAATACACTCATAATGTCTCTTTCTATCTCTCCATATGGTGGCTTAGGCACCCTAGCAGAGGACGGTGCATATTGAAAATCACAGAGCTTCTACCAGCAGATGCACACAAACGGTGGCCAAGCTATTTCCAAATCAGGGACTGATTTATTTACACTCACTTTATTTGAAGCTAATCTTTCACAGGACAACCATACGCCAACAAAAGTACATCCTGTATCTTAAATGAAATACCTCTGCCGAAACAGTAGTATGAGTAGACTGGAGTAACACCACCACACTGAACATCAATTTGTGTTTAAAGCCGCAAAAAAGAACACAGAAAATGAAGTTTTCTGCCTTTTCTGCCCCCCATCCTCACACATGCCAAGTCTTGAAGCTATGTCAAATGGCAATCTCCATTTTCTACAAGACAGCTGGCATCGTTCATTACCTACAGAATTCCATTAAGAGCCCCATTAAAGACGCCTCTGGCAGAGCTGCACAGGGTCTGTCTTTGCTGTAAACATTTTATCATGAGCAGTGGATCCTCATGAAGACAAATGTAAACAGCCAGGTTCAACTCACAAAGTCCAAGGGAAGACATATGAAAACATTTCTCTAAATATGTATTTCTTTGAGGGGATATACTTAAATGTGACATGACACAGAGTAAGATACAACTGAGAAATTAATATATTCTAAACATGGCTAAAGTATTCCCGTTTAATTGATTCAGAATAGAATACATCCTGACCTTAAGATTCACCTCAATTTAAAACCAGACACCAGAGATATAATGTGTGATGGGAAGCCTGCAGAGCTCATTAGGACAGATTCAGCTCCATGGCAGATGCTGCTATTTCTCAAACATCTGTCACACAAACACCAGGCACAGATTTCACTTATCAACCTGCATTAAATCCTAGTTAAACAGAACGTTGACATCGAAAAAGAAACACAATTTTCATTAAGAAATCTAAGTCCTAGCCACTTACATTTCAGTAAGTTCCTCACTACGAGTGACGGGAACAAACAAGCTCAAATTCTATTCATTAACACCTACACTACAGCAAGGCTTCCTGACTTTGCAAAAAACACAATTCATCTAAAAAACCTCAGAAATGTAGTTTTTATCTACAATGGATAAAGCAGACCCACATAATACACACACAACACCACACATCACTCTCTGCTGTATCAGCAGAAATGTGGGAATGCTGCTGAGAATGACCAACCCACGCTGACTGTATTTTACTCCATGCTTGCTGAACCAGCATAAAGTCAAGGTGAGTGTTAATTCGCTGCGAAGCTTTGACAAATTCACTTGGTGTAGAAGGTGAGCAGGGGACAGTAACAGGATGCAGAGGATGACAGCTGTTGGAAGGCAGCAATATGGTACAGCAGCTCGACATTAATGGATTATGTGCAACACAGGTCTATAGGCTGACTTCTACTGTGGTCACAGCATCACAAAAATATACTTGTTGGCATAACAACAAGCACAATATCTATTTTTGCACAACATACATAAACAGATACCTTTAATAAAAACAACAGCAGAAAACCCAACTCTTCTCATAAATGCGCTACTGTACAATGTGTTGAGTGGTGTAGTTGTGAGAATGCCTTTAGCCTGCTTCTCTACTCACTTTTTATTTCCATGTCCTCTGAACTGGAGCTTATATAATGCCATGATCACTCACCACAGTTCACCCCTCTGTGCATCATCTTTATTTCCTTCCTGACAGCATGCTGAGAGGCCAATGGAAGTGATGTGTTTATGCATACATAAAAAAGAGATAAAGGATTTAATCTAAAGAGAAAGAAAGATACTATATATATGTATCTATATATATATATATATATATATATATATATATATATATATATATATATATATATATATATATATATATATATAGTATCAAGATAAAATGTTAAGGAAACTGCTTAACTGCTTTGACATTACATAACAGGACTTGATTGAACGCAGCTGGCCTGATAATTCTCTTTTAACAAATTGTTTGTTAACTTACTTAAGATTTGTATGAGTGTCCACTTAAGTTCTTTCTCCAATGATATCGACATTCTCTGAATAGCAAAAACCAACCGCTGAGTGGCAGGTTTCCAGCTAAAAAAAGTATGGAGACATGGCTTTAATCAAATATACTGCCACAAGTTAACTGCACAGAGTGATACGTGGTTGGATCTATGTTAATCAAGTTTTTTCATATAACTGATATTAAATTCTGTTTTGCAGCCCTGTTCCTCTCTGCAGTTTTTGATGAATGTATATATGCAAAAGGCGTAAGGCACATATTTCGTGTCCTGAGTGATACCTTTGTATAATGAGATAAGTTTGATTATCTGAAGTGTCTCTGAGAGCTTTGCTCAAGGATGTAGAGAGCAGAGTCTGGAAAATCCGACCAAGAGAATAAAACGTTATCTTAGCTTTATCAAACTCACCATACTTTATAGAAGTTAAGAAATGTAGAAAAATAATATTGATTTAATTGTCTCTTTTTCCCATTGTTAGAGTCTAAAAGATTTAGCTTAATATTATTACCCAATATATACAATCATTGCATTACGTTAGGTTAGGGATTCAAAATAATCTGTGGCCTTTTATTGTGGGCAGTCTAAGGCACAACTGTGCACTAATCATGGTGTCTAATCAGCATCTTGATATGGCACACTTGTGAGGTGGGATGGATTATCTCAGCAAAAAAAATGAGGGGTAAAACCAAAAGTGTTGCATTTATGTCTTGTTTAGAGACAGATTTTACTCCAAACTCCTTGAGATGAAAAATCAAGTCTTGAGTTTTTACAGGGATAATCTAAACACCCCCTTTCCCTCTTTATCTGTTTTCAGCTATTGGTTCCTTCTGTCTGGTTTTCTGGTGTATGGTCAATGATGTCTGTGAAGCTGAATAATACACTGTGCTTCTTCAGCTTCTATACTATGTTTAAGAGATCGCAGTGTAGGGTAGGGAAGGAAAGTATTGTAGTGTATTACTTAAATTGAAAGCACCATGGAGTGCTTTAAAAAGCTGTGTAGAAGCCCAGCTGGTGCAAAAACTCCTCTCGACGGGGAACCTCTGCTGGACACAAGACATGCTCTGGTGACTGATGGACTCACCCATTTTAAACACGATCTGCAGTGCTGGATTTAAAGGTTTTCCACATTTCACTGATACATCTATAGTGAGTTGCTCTTTACAAGCATGAGTGCTCTTCATCAAATACATACAATTAAAAGTCTGGCATCCTATTAAATTTTAGTTTAGCAAAGTGTAAAATGGTTTTAGAATTGAGAAACACAGAATGACAAACCTTCCGTGAAGCGTAAATTACTGCCCTATTACAGAATAATTACACATTTCTAAATAACAAAAGCTCTCTTGCAGTAATTTGTAGACCAAACCTCGAATGACAATATGTACTGACTGTCACTAAAACATTTTAAGATTCAGCACTAATCAGAATTCAGCACAAAGTCTTTGAAGGTAGTCTGACTTTATTCTCTAATACAAATATCTTATAACATTCTCCCCCCAGGAAGAAAATGAATTGGTTATGAAAGGCAATGGTGCATTGCACTGCTGCAATGGATAGGGATAAAATCCCAGCATGCGTGTTACATTGTTATTACATGCCCCTTGCTGTGGGAAACCTTTTTTATTTTAATTTTCAAACTGTGAATGACTATATTTCAAAACTCAAGGAAAGAATTTTTGCATTTGCAAACAGCTTGCTGGTTTGAGGAGACAAAGAACAGGACCCGTATGTGAGAGAGCATATGAGCCAAAAACATAACAGAAAGGTATAAGGTTTATCATGCTAAAAATGAGATAAACAAATAAATAAAAGAAAAAGAAAACATGAACCTGACTGAATACATAAATGGTGCAAAGCAAAAATAAATAGCTGTTTGCTCTTGAAATGATAGTGCATAAATAGATAAAAGTTACCATAATGTACAGCAGCATAAGGATTTGAGCTGGGTACAGGGTTGTATTTGATTTCAGTTGTTTGCCATGGAAATCCTTATTGGTATAATAACAGCATTTCAAGCAAAGGGTAAAGCAACAATCAATAGGTAGTTTTAGTATGTATATAAAAAAAAGATTGGATCCAAGAATGTTATCATTTATTTTATTCCAGACTCCATTCCATGCTTGATTCAAAAATATATTGAAATATAATTGCTTCCCTGATATCTATTTACTGCTCGCACTAGGTGTGAAACAGGCATTTTCCCCCCCACATAAATTCAGCTGCATCTCAAACGTCCCTCTCTCTTACGTAAACCCCCACCCCACCCTATTTGACTTTGGAGTACTTTAAGGTTTCAGCATGGGGAAAACCATTGCATATTTTATGCATGAAGGGACCAAAGTGCCCTTTTCTATGCCCTCATTTTGATTTATACTGTAACAGAAGGAAAAAAAAAGTGTAACAAAAATATAAAAAGAGGTTTTTGTTTTTCTTATTCTTTTTAAACTGCCTTTAACATTTCTGTCCATCTTGGGTTCCATGCTATTTGAGAGAGAGTGAGAGATTAATGAGGTTCTGCATCATTAATGTCAGCATCAATTCAATTATAAACATACCTAAAAAGTCGTGACCTTTAAAAAAATCAACAGGTTGATGGAAGGGAAATTCATTTGTTACTTACATTGTCTTTGGGTGTATGTGTCAGGTATGATTCCTATTTGTTCCTGCCTGTGAAGCTGCCTGTGAAGCTACTGTGCACATGCCCCCTCTGCTCCACTGGCAATCAAGTCTGAGCGGTTACATTCCACTTACACCTTGATTACTGGTAGTTGCTGCAGCTGGGAGGAGCACTACATATTCCTGGCTCTCCCAGTAATTAGCTGCCAGATTCTTGAAAGCAAGTAGTGAGTAGGTCTTTCAGCAATCCTTGTTCTGAGCTCCTCAACCTTTCATTCCTTTTTTCTCCTGCCCCTAGACATTGCCTTTCTACCTTGCCCCTTGACCGAGTCTGTTTGCTTCTGCCCCTGTCTGATTTGTTCTGTCAAAGCTGTAGGATCCAAGCCTGGATACCAGACCTGCCTGTTGCATCTGTCCCTCTTTGTGCCTCCTGTTACAGATTTTCTGTCCTGGATCCCAGCCTTCGCTCTCGTCTATCCCCTCTGTAAACCTAAGTCTCATGGACTGCTTATCTGTGCATGACTCCCCCATTATCCTTAGTCCTATCCAGTACTGTCAACATTTGGATCAGTCAACATTTCGATCAGTCTAAACAGAGCCACCCCATCAATCAGCAGAACTTGGTCAAAAACCTCGCTTCTGAGAAGGTTAGCCACTGTTCAGTGAACCTTCAGCCCCATTGAGTTGTTCTCCTCGCTGCAGGGATTCTTATACCTACAACACTAATTTACCTTTGAATAAACCTTTCAAATACTTAGTACCTGCGTCTGCTGAATTACTGGGTCTTCAGATTCTGCTTCAGTATTACAGAATCAGTAACATTATCATCCTGCTAACCTGGTGCTTTGCCTTTAGCAATAAATATATCCATCTGATGGCTTATATTTGATTGAGACCTGTTAAGTTTTGCTTTAAAATGCAAGCAAAGTTAATTCAAAGTATCATTTTTGTGTGTGTATGAAATTTCTTTTATACAAAATCCAAATAAGTTGGTGATCATTTCTCGATCATAAGCAGCATTCGATGCAGGACCAGCAGGTTCTGTAATAGCTTTCCCCCCTCTGCCACTATTGAACTGTTGAAAACTTTAATCAAGTCACAAATTGAGACTTTGGATCACACTGATAACATCATACTTGCACTACATGGTGAATCTTCAAAATAGAACCCAACTGTTTCAACTGTATTTTGCACCATATCTATTTATCTGTTTTTACACTGCTCTGAACCTTCCAGATCACTGCCTTTTGCATCATGTCTCTCTCACACTGTTTACATTTTGCTCCATGTCTCTCCTACGCTGTTTACATTTCGATCACTGCTGCACTTTATAAATTGAAATGTTCATTTTCACTGCTAAGCTGCTGCCCATTCATGGTCGGAAAGCTGTATGTAATTAAATTAAATTTTGTTTTGATATGGCTCCCCAAATCTTTATGCTCATGCAAATTGCCAAAAATTACATATAGGAATATTGCAGGCCCAAATGCATGAGTACGAAATCACTTTGCATTTCTTTCTCATTATTGAAGCCAAAACTGAGATTGTTACAGCTTTTGATGTAAGGGACTAAAGAGGTCTTAAAATGTAAGTTTTTTTCAGCAATGAAAATAATCTCTCAAGAAAACATGCATAAATGGGTCTTCAAGGTCTGACTCTCCAAGGAAGTTTGTTCTGTCTGCAGATGGCTACAAAAATTTCCAAAAACCATCCAGTCTCATCAAGGTACCTAAAGCAGGTTGTTGTCATTTTTGATCTAATGGTATATCTGTCTACATTTGGAGATTAGCTTTGCCTACTTTCACCAGTTTGCTGAAACAAACAAACAAACAGACAAACAAACAAACAAACAAACAAACAAACAAACAAAAAAACAAAAAAACAATAGATAAAAACAATGACCAGGCAAAAAAAAAAAACTGTTAAGCAATGCAGCTTGCTTCCCAAAGCCTTTTTGTTTTCATTTGCATGTTTTTGTTGTTTTTTTTGTATGAAACAAAGTGTAAAGTTTTGCAAGCCCCAATTTACATTTGTAAGAAGAAATAAGTTAGAAAAGTGAAAACATAGAATATGTTAGAGTGCCACATAAATGATAGAAAAAATTTCAGTTTTTTCAATTTCAAGGCCAGTCTGTCTGCTCTTGTTATAATTAAGCTGCTTCCTCAGAGAAACCATTGCACATCCAACAAAACACAAAACATTTTTTTATTCTGAAATTCATACAGTTTTCGTGTAATTGTAATGTACATCCATAAATGTCTGTTTTCAGGCATCAATGTATGCAGCAGACTTTTTCTTGTAGTAAATTAATCCAGAGGTCAGGAGAAGTGACCCAGTCAGCAGTCCACAAAGACCAACCGCAACCTGACCTTTTTCTTCCACAGTGAAGGAGTCACCTGAAAGTGTTTAAGTACAATGGGTTAATGTTGCCTCTATTCTGTGTAATATACACCAGATTGATAAGCTTACCCCAGACAATAGTTTGTGGTTCAGAGAGCGCTGAATGTTCAACCATGCAGCTGATTCTTTCTCCAGACGTCGGGGCGTACTCCAAATAAGAATGAGACTGGTAGTAAAATTGCCCATCAGGAATCACATCTGTGTAACTGACCCCTTCGGTGACTTCTTGTCCATTTCGTAGCCAGGTTAGTTTGATTTGTTTTGGATAAAAGTTGTAAGCACTGCACTCAAGCATGACTGGGTGTTGACCATAATTCTGTTTGATGAGTTTTAACCTAATGATGGGTGTTGCTGACAGGTTTCCTAAAAGAATATTGGTTATTATTTTATTATTATTAAATTATTTTTCATCATAGCTTGAAAATGTCACATTTTTGTATTATTTTATCTATTACTTTACAAGGCAGGCAAGTAAATGTTAACCAAAATGCACCATACTGTAAATTACCTGCACAGAAAAGTTCAACATTTTTTTTAAACTTAAAAGTCCCAATATCTTTATAACAAACAAGTTAACTCCATCCCATATCATTAATTAAAGCTAAACTAAAACCCAAATTTTTATTGTTAAAAAGAAAAGCTCTTACCTATGGTTTGGATAAAGTTTATATTGTCATAACACAAAAGTTTCTTTTCCATTTTTCTTAGAAGATGATCAAGAGGATCCTTGTTCCAGTTATATGAAGTCATGATTGAATAGTTTGTAAATCCAATCCAGTATCCCCTTGTACTGTTGTACTGCATTAAACTTTGCTTGTTAAAACTAGTTACAACAATGTATTCAATATCATTGAAGTTTGGACCCTTGAATGAACAACATCCTTTGACCTGGTAAAAATCTTCATCTGAGAAAACTGTTGAAAATTGCCAGAAATCCGTTTTAAGTTATTGTCCTAACAAAGTTTTAGATTAAACTTAAATATGAAACAAAATCAGAATAAATAAATTAAACTCACCTGGACTTTCAAGAGATAAAAAAATAGTCAATAGAAAACTATAGACGTTCATGTTTCGTTAGCAGTTTGGCACAAAAAGATGCAGACCTTTAATGGTGTGTAGAGCTTATTTGTTTCACAGTTAAGAGGAAGTAAGTGTAGTTCTTCAGCGTATTGTTATTTAAGACCAAAACCAGTTATTGATACCTCTGATTTTTTTTTTTCTATGAGCAAAGAATATTTAGAATTTATCAATTATTTTCTTGTCTTATTGGTTTCAAATCACGACTGGTATCTCATCACTTCAAGACTAAAATAGCTACTGAATGTGTAAAAGCAATCTACTCTTTTAATGCATGATTAATTTCATGATTTATATCTTAAATTAGTCATATAGTGCTTATTATCCTTTTGTTAAAATATGTGGCTACTTTGAATACGCAAATAACAATAATATACATTCCTATTTCCTGATATTGCTACAAAAACTAGTCTGTTCACTGAGCACTAAAATGAGCAAGCCCCTTATTGTTGTGTTAGTGTGCTATCACTTCGACATATCAACTTCACCTAAGACGGTAAACTTGATATGTCGAAGTGATGGCACATATATACTTATGCCATGTATAGAGGGAAGCAAATGTTGCTCCACTTCCTTTGGTTTTAACAACAGCGGTGAGATACACGTTCCTCTGTTTCTGGTTTTGAGTTATACTTCTTGTTTCATACCAGAGTTCCCTAATGCCCCTTCTTCCAAAAAAGTAAAAAAAAAAAAAAAAAACGGACAACTGGACTTTGTTTTCCAAGTTTGAAGACATTTCGCTTTTCATCCAGGAAGCTTTTTCATGATGTGAAAAAACTTAGCAAATAGACTGAATGTTTATTGTTTCATTTGTGCAGGTTTGAGCCTTTAAAAAGGTCATTTGTAATAGGGAGACCAGGCCACCGCTACACAGGCGCATGGCTCAACACAGGAGGGCCAACTCCTCAGGACAGAACTGAGCCGTTCAATTACACCTGAAGGCTAAAGGAGACTTGTTTGAGGACAACTTCAATATTCTGACGAAGACAGATGAGTTGAGCGAGGTGATGAGGAAGCCATCTTTGTCAACCTGGGAAAAATATCTCTCAACAGAGGAGGTGGTCTCAGATATAACCTTTCACCCACTGCATGTCACAAAAACCACTCTCACAAAGAAGTTTATGACCCATCAAAACCCTCTAATGGACATTAACACCTCCCAGGTGACCTCCATGGCCAATCCAGTAGGAGGGATTAAAGCCACCTTTTGTTCTCCCTAAATCTTTGTTACACTTATGGTAGAGTAATCACAATACTCCCCACCACTTGTTAGAAATGAAGAAGCCTCTAGGATGACCCCTGTCCCAATGCCGATCAATATACTTATAAGATGCATTTACATAATCAGTCAAGTGCTTATGAACTCTTTTCAGGTCTTAGTCTTTTTATCAACTTATTTTGAAACACACTGAGATTTAAAAAAGAAAGCATCAAGAGGTTAACTTTCTAAATAGACCGGTGTTGTGCCAAGTTAGTTTATATCCCCTCGCTGGGAGCCCGCATGGCACAGGAGCTGATCGAATTCACCCCGCCTCAATTCCGTAAGGGTACTACAACATACAGAAATTGTAAGTAAATATAAAACACAAATATAGATTTGAGCACTAAATATGACATGGGATAAAGTAATATTCCAATGGGGTGTGTTTGTTTTTATAGGAATATGTTTGACATCAGTTTTGAATTAGATGAGAACGTTTAGACACCATAAAAGAATTACACAATTGTTTTATGGAACATGTTTAAATGAGCAAGAAGCTGTTGGCTTTCAGCAAAAGCAGTTTATACCAGTGGCGGCTGGCCAATAGAGGACCTTCAATAAGACATAAAAAACAAAAAATTACTCAAATTATTAAATTAAAATGTTTCAAAATATACTAATATATTTTTTTGCTGTGCCAAATAAATATTAATTGTTTTAGTTTTTAGGGCACTAGTGGCTCGTTCTAAGGCTGACAGGAAAGGGAGTATGAGAGACTGGGAGAGACATGCGGCAAAGGACCACAGGTTGGGTTTGAACCCAGGTCAGCCGCTCCAAGACTGAGGCCTCTGTACATGGGTTGTGTGTGCTTACTACTGCTCCACCGAAGCACAACCACAAAATGAATTAATCCTTGATGACGAGTAAAGCTGATTTGTTCGTTGTCAGATTGGTGACGTATTTTAGCCCTGGGGCGAAAATATGCCAATAAATCTTTGGCCATTGACTTTGTTAAAAGTTGTACATGCACAGTAGCGTATAATGCAAAAGGACAGGAGTTCCTTCAGGATGCAGATCTCCTGAAGTCCACAGTCGTAGTGGGGCTGATTGACAGGTCAAGTCATGGAAGTGAAATCCCTTAGAGCAAACTAACCAAGAGAAGCTGGAGGTAAAAGCGTTTGGACTTGATCAGCCGAACATCAAAGTTATTCAGCAGTCCAAAGACATGGAGAGGGTACACTCAGTCTTTCTTCAGGACTTGGTTTAGCTGCAAGGCTTGGCTAACTGCATGCAGCAAGGCTAATGCTTTATTCTGCTTACCCTGCGTCCTTTTTCAAATGCCTGGATCTGGAAAATATTATAATATGGTGTACTTATTCAAGGTGTTTGTTAATTTGCATAGTTGCTCTTAAATAACAATTATCAGAAAATAAATAGTTTTTATACATTAAAAAATATAAAGATGAATAACAGCTTCTCCGTTATTTAACTGGTACATTTTCTTTTTTTTAGGTTTGTGACACCATATTGGACCATGCAAAACACAGATTTGCCTTCACAAAGCCTCTTTTTTTATAATGTTTTTTGTTGTTGGCATTCATATAAATATAATGATGTGATAACTTTATATTAGTTACGTGTCTATTTTGAACTTATAGCCTCCCCTGGAGTAAAGTCCACCAGTCGCCACTGGTTTACATGGTTCTTAGCGTCCTGATTTGAAACAAATGCTTTCATGTTTGTTTTTTCTTTTAAATCAAGATCACTGGATATATTCTGCTATAAACTTTGAAGTGAAGAATAAAATAACAACGCTCATCTTTCATAAAGATAACACATCTCAAGTTTCACGTTTAGTAGTTTGGAACTGAGGCAGAGTGAACTTTGTGCATGCTCCCTAGAAGGGGGTACAAATTCTGGGGATACATATTCTTTGTCCTGGTGTTGTATGAAATTTTGTTTCTCTTGTGTCGAGAGCGCATTGAAGGCAGAGAGGCTGACGTGGCGGATGACAGACATTTTGAATTGAGAATTAAAATACATTTCATAAAGATCATCAAACCAACAGTCATATTTTTTTATTATCTTGGATTTCAAAATATAAAATAATAAATGTTTCAAACATAATATAGAAAAATAATGACATTTTCAAAATTCACAGGATTTGTTTATTTTTTTCCCCCATGTTATAGGGGAAACAGATTATATCAGGTGGCTAAAATATTTGATTTCCCTCTTTTAACTCAGGCAAATAATGATCAAATATCACCAAATCCACAGAGTTTGTTGTTGATGAAGAGAGGAATAAACGCAGTTAAGGACTTGCAGGTACATTTATTTAATCCCTTATTATGGAAGGGGGTCGGATTATTTCAGTCAGCTAAAATTTGTGGTTCCCCCCTCATAACTCTAGTAAATAAGGAACAAAAACTACCACAACACAGGGTTTCTTGTTGAGGAAGTAAGGAATAAACACAGTTAAAGACTTGCAGATAAATAAATTTCTTCCCATGTTATGGAGGGGGAATTGTTATGTGTGACAGCATGTAGTATTCTAGAAATTTCTTTAAATTAGTAATCTGTCATATTTTACATTAGAATGGGATTTACCAGAAAGTCTCTACTCTCATCTTCACCCTCAGGGCTAAGCCCTTGATCTCCTAGAATCCTAGATCCACCCCTGGTTGAAATATTCTTAACAAATTTTCACGTAAATAAAAAGTTAACCTGGATGTAAGTTGTTAAAAAAACTGTAAATTTTACTATATGGAATAAGTCTTGGCAACTTTCCCTTAAACGTGTCATGATCCTAACGCTGATGCCTTTGGTGTGAGAGTTTTCTAGCATTACCAATAGTGTTCTATTTGCCTTATCCTGACCCGTTTTTGCCTTCGGACCTTGGAGGCTGCCTGTCAGTGCTCTGATCTGTTTGCCTGCCTGTCTTCGGACTCCTGTTGAATTCCTCTTGTGGACTGTACCTGGATCTGTCTTCTGACTTCACCCTGTGGATTATCCTGCCTTCCTTTGTCTATTTGGATCTGACCTCCTGCCAGTTCTGCAGCCTTCAAGGCTTCAACATCTGGAACTCTCTGGCTGTGTTCGCTATGTCTTGTCAGCCTACTGGCTGGAATCTGTCACATTCTCTTGGCACAGAATGCACTGTTAAACCAGGCTAGTGACTCACGTGTTCATAATCTTCCCCTGTCAGATTATCGTGGTCACTAACCTGTGTTTCTCTCTGGCAGAGGTTGCTGCCTTAGTTGCCCTAGCAGCTGCCACTGCAGATTTGCAGTTCTAAGAAACACTTTTTGAGTAATCCCACTGTCTGTCTTGCCTTGAATACTGGGTCCCCTGTTCTGACCTGTGACAAAACGGCTCTCTTTTCACTTTTGAACTCTATATAAAAAGTTTAAACAAAAAAAAAAATATTTGAGAACGTTTTATTCTATTATAGCCATGAAAGGAAATGAACATAACTCTTTGAACATGAAGTCAATCATAACAACTTCGATGAAATAATAAAAATAATCCTGAACGAATTAAAGGTTTCCCAGGAATGACAAAAATGAAAGTCTGTGATATGTAAATGATCTTAAAAGGAAACAATATATATTTAATTATTTCATGTATTAATCAGCAAAATCTTGACCGTCACAACACATCTTTCATTTCACAAAAAAGAAAATTCCCGCAGCAATTCCAAGAATCCCTAGAATCAAACCAGAGATACAGAAGACAGTTGGACCCATACTCCTCTCTTCTGTTTCAACATCTAAAGAGAATTAGAGTAGAAGATTAAACATGACATGTAGCACACAAGTAAAGTTAATTCAGGTTTTTATCAAACCAAATAATATAAAAAAAATCTTAATATCTCACCCCATGTCCTGGTCTCAGGTTCCTCTAGTGCCTCATGTTTTACAGTGCAGCTGTAGATGTCTCCTTGCTTTGGAACAAAGTTCAGATAGGAGAAGACATGAAATGTCCCATCAGAGTTGGATACAATTTTGAAGAAGGGGTCTTCCACTGCCACTTCTTTATTATTCTTGGTCCAACTGATGTTGAGCGCAGGAGGGTAAAATTTGTTGATGAAGCACACAAGGGTGTTCTCTTCATCTTCACACAGCTCATTTCTCAGGTAAATAATAATTTCTGGTCGGTCTAAAAATAATCAACTGACAAGTTATTTCTTACATGCTTTAATTATGATCCTGTAATATTTGGCTGAACAGTAACAACTGAAAGGACGAGCTCCACCTACCTGTAGTCCTTCTAACATCTGGGTCTACTTTCCATCGATATATATCTTTTTTACATTGAACTTGACACACTTCTGCATATTTGTAAGCCCATTCATATTCAACAGCTGTTGCTAGTTTGCTGTCCCAAACCAAAATGTTATTTTTAAAATCTGCATAACACACTTCATCGTCATTCAATGTCACAGTGAGGAAGATGCCACTCGAGTCAAAGCATCCATAGGTAAAACAAAGTTGGTGACCTCCTAAAAAAGAGTTTAACAGTATAAATGAACAATAAGAGGAAAATAAATCAATCAACTCTATGTAGGTTGAATACCTGCTGCACAGGTGAAATGGCCTTGAAGGAAAAATAAAGATACTAAGTACAGATCCACTGAATTGTCCGTCCTACCATTCCTATTGTCTTTGTTCTAAATATTCAATCAACACACATATCGATTATATATACCATTTAATGACAGTAAATCGCTGTAATTATTACTAACTACCTTTAATGCAATTAGTCAATTTGCTAGTTAGAGATGAAGACCTTTTTACAAGTGTCTAAAGAGCCACAGGTTGCAGACCTCTGCTATGGGCTTTAGTTTTTGTTTTACAGCACTGTTTGAAAGTCTTACTGTACTAAAGGTTTAATTGCTGCCCTGTAGCTTTTCTTTCTTTCCCAAATATAATTTGTTTTTAATATTTGTACCTCTCTGCTTCATTGTTCTATCTTATTTTCTCCAGTGTCTTCAGTTTCATTTTTAAAGGAGTGTTTCATTAAACTCATTCAGAAAAGCTAATGTTATTATAATTTTAATAAAGCAGTGCCAATTTTGTGTTGTGACAAGAAATTAAAATGATTCTAGTGACACTTTAGTAAAATACTTCTCTACCATTTTAGTTTACGTCTGTAGATTTCAGTCATAGTTTTAGTGTCAACTAGAGCTGCTTTAATTCAGATTTATTTAGATTTTAGTCAAAAATATTTCTTTGGCTAAAAGAAAAGTAAAAATTACAATCCAATAAATTGTTTTATTCAATTATTTCCCCACATTTACTCTTTAAGTAAGATCACAGTGAGATTTGCACTTTTAAACAGGTGAAAAGTAAGTACAAAAAACGTATTTAAAGTAGTAAGCAATAATTGATGACCTTGTCTTTATTTGACCAAGGCCAAAATTAAACATTTTTGTATTATTTTAATTATTATATTATTATATTATAGTCAGTGTTATCCAAAACACATCCTAAATTATCTACGCATAAATCAAAGCAAAAGTAGATTATTCTTTTTTATATCTTAAAATACTCAATATCTTTATAATAGATAAGTTCACAGTCTTCATTCCATAATGTTACATCAATCTAAACTAAAACCCAATATTATATTGTTCAAAAGTAAAGCTCTTATTTATGGTTTGGATAAAGGGTATATTGCCATAACAAAGATGTTTCTTTTCCATTATTCTTTGAAGATGATCAACAGGATCCTTGTTCCAGTCATGATTGAAGATTTATGAATCTAGTCCAGCTTCCTCTTTCACTGTATTTACTTTGTTTAAAACTAGCTACAATCATGTATTCAACATTCTTAAAGTTTGGACACTGAAAGAACAAAATGTTTTGACCTGTTAAAAAATCTTTATCTGAGAAAACTCTTTAAAATTGACAGAAATCAGTGTGTTTTAAATTACTGTCCTAACAATAATTTTAGATGAAATTAAGATAGAACAGAAAAAACAAAAGAAAAAGCTAAACTTACCTGGACTTTCAAAAGATAAAAAGAGAGTCAATAGAAAACTATAGACGTTCATGTTTTGTTTGCAGTTTGGGACAAAAAGATGCAGATCTTTACTGGTGTGCAGAGCTTTTTTGCTTCACAAAAAAGAGGAAGTGGGTGTAGTTTTGCGGCATAAAAATAAAATGAATAAATGCTTCCATATTGATTATTTAAGACAATTACCTTATTAGATTTTCTTTTTTTCAGCAAATAATATTTATATTTTTAAGTAATGTAAAACTAGCATTTAATTAAAATTCATTTTATATTCTTTTGGATTTGATTTCAGTCCATTTCAGAATCAGAATCAGAATTTCAGAAACCTATCAGAGACTTTATCACTACCTTGCAGGAAATTCTTTCCTTGCGGTGCAAATATTTAAGAGAAAATTGTTAGTAAAAATAAGTATATACAATCAACAGTATTTAGAATTTACATTGCAGCTCAGCACTGAATTACAATCATTGCACGTGACCATGTTATTACACATAGTGAGTAATTAATTTGTAAAAGATATGCTTGTTTTAAAAGTTGTAAAATTGCCCTTGTTTAAGGTTTTGTAGTCTGGTTAGTTTTGTCTGTTTTTCCCATATTTGACTTATTTCCTATTTTAAAACCTGCAAAGGCCTAGTCAAGTATTATGACTATAAACAAACAAAAAAGTATGTATTTATCTTAAAAAAAAACTATATATTTCAGCAATCAGCAGACTTCAGCAATCAGCAGAGATAAATATAGTTATGTGCCATCTGTTAACAGTTTATCTGAGCAAACGCGGGCTGCTCAGTGGCGCAGTGGGTAGCACTGCCCCCCATTTTCTCCCTGAGCATGCATACGTTCTCTCCGGGTGTTCCGGCTTCCTCCCACAGTCCAAAAACATGACTGCTAAGTTAATTGATTCCTCTAAATTCTCCTTAGGTGTGAGTGTGTGACTTTCTTGCGAGCATACCGCATGATCTCCAACTGTTAGGGGATTGTCCACCCAGTGTGTGAAGTCAGGATTCGGTGGATAGTGCGGAGGAACTACTTCTTGTGATCAACGGGCTGAAAGGCGATTGCCAGCAATGTGTCGTGGAGCGCATAGGGCGTGACAGGACACGTAGGACGTCACGGCTATTCACTGCATCCATCTCGTCTCCAGTCGTCTTCACCTGTCTTGCCACTGGATCTAGATGGTTGCGCAACTCTTCCTCACTTTAATCAAAGTCATAGTGCAAGTCATCTATCATCCTTCCATCCCATACCCTTTGACCCCAACTTCCCCAACCATAGGATGAATATATGGTCCTCGTCGTATCAACGGATGAACACATCTGAGCAAACTAGGAACTTTAACAATAGTGAATATAGTACGTATAAATTAACATAGCTGTAAGGGCTAAGCCGACGCTTAAAGCCACTGGAGTGTTTTTAAACCGGAATCTTATAGTTGACACGCTTTGACGGGGTGAGATTTTGAAAAGGAAATGTCCAGACGCTGTTCTTGCTGTTTAAAGGCTGATTTATACAGTGGGGGAAATAAGTATTTGACCCCTTGCTGATTTTGCAGGTTTGCCCACTTACAAAGAATGCAACAATCTATAATTTCAATCATATGTACATTCTAACAGTGAGAGACAGAATCCCAAAGAAAATTCCAGAAATTCACATCATATGAATTTATAAAAATTGATAACCATCAGATGAGGAAAAACAAGTATTTGACCCCCTACCAAACAGCAAGTATTCTGGCTCCTACAAGCCAGTTACTTTTTCTTTAAGACACAGCCCCAATCTCAACCAATTATCTACATCAAATACTCCTGCCTCACCTCATTACCTGTATAAAAGACACCTGTCAACACCCAAACAACCAGCATCCAATATCACCACCATGGGCAAGACCAAAGAGCTTTCTACGGACATCAGGGACAAGATTGTTGATCTGCACAAGGCTGGGATAGGCTACAAGAGAATCGGAGAGCAACTTGGAGAGAAAAGATCAACTTTCAGTGCAGTTATCAGGAAATGAAAGAAGCACCACACCACCCCCAACCTCCCTCGGCCTGGGCCTCCACACAAGATCTCGCTTCGTGGGGTGTCCCTGATCATGCGTACGGTGAGGAATCATCCCAAAACCACAAGGGGGGAACTGATGAATCAACTGAAGGCAGCATGGTGCACAGTTACAAAAGAAATGGTTGGTAAATACTTGTTTTTCCTCATCTGATGGTTATCAATTTTAATAAATTCATATGATGTGATTTTCTGGAATTTTATTTGGGTTTCTGTCTTTCACTGTTAGAATGTACATATGATTAAAATTATAGATCGTTGCATTCTATGTAAGTGGGCCAACCTGCAAAATCAGCAAGGGGTCAAAGACTTATTTCCCCCACTGTAACTTCCCTTCTTTTATAGAGCTTGTACATAATGGCTTCTACAATAGCATTGCAATAACTGGTATCATTCTGATCAAAGGGCTGGTTAAACTCCAGCAGCAGTGTGTAGCAATGAGTAGCATGTAATGACGCACTAACGCACTAACTGAAATATTTCAGGTCTTTTGTTGTCTTAATGAGGATGATTTTCACATACAGCTCATGAAAACCCAAAATTCCTATCTCACAAAATTAGTCTATTTCATCGGACCAATAAAAAAAAAAGTGTTCTTAATACAAAAACAGTCAACCTTCAAATACAGTACAGTTATGCACTCAATACTTGGTCAGGAATCCTTTTGCTGAAACGACTGCTTCAGTGCGGCGTGGCATGGATGCAATCAGCCTGTGGCACTGCTGAGGTGTTATGGAGGCCCAGGATGCTTCGATAGCATACATGATACACTCATTCCGAGTGTTTGGTCTTGCGTCTCTCAACTTTCTCTTCAAAATATCCCACAGATTCTCTATGGGGTTCAGGTCAGGAGAGTTGGCAGGCCAATTGAGCACAGTGATACCATGGTCAATAAACCATTTACCAGTGGTTTTGACACTGTGAGCAGGTGCCAGGTCATGCTGAAAAATGAAATCTTCATCTCCATAAAGCTTTTCAGCACATGGAAGCATGAAGTGCTCCAAAATCTCCTGATAGCTAGCTGCATTGACCCTGCCCTTGATAAAACACGGTGGACCAACACCAGCAGCTGACATGACACCCCAGTCCATCACTGACTGTGGGTACTTGACACTGGACTTTTGGCATTTTGGCATTTCTGCCTCTCCAGTCTTCCTCCAGACTCTTGCACTTTGATTTCCAAATGACATGCAAAACTGAGCAACAGTCCAGTGCTGCTTCTCTGCAGCCCAGGTCAGGTGCTGCCGCAGTTTTTCTGGTTCAAAAGTGGCTTGACCTGGGGAATGCGGCACCTGTAGCCCATTTCCTGCACACGCCTGGGCACGGTGGCTCTGGATGTTTCTACTCCAGACTCAGTCCACTGCTTCCGCAGGTCCCCTAAGGTCTGGAATTGGCCCTTCACCACAATCTTCCTCAGGGTCCGGTCACCTCTTCTCGTTGTGCAGCATTTTCTGCCACACTTTTTCCTTCCCAGACTTCCCACTGAGGTGCCTTGATACAGCACTCTGGAAACAGCCTATTCATTCAGAAATATCTTTCTGTGTCATACCCTCTTGCTTGAGGGTGTCAATGATGGCCTTCTGGACAGCAGTCAGGTCGGCAGTCTTACCCATGATTGGGGTTTTGAGTGATGAACCAGGCTGGGAGTTTTAAAGAGCTCAGGAATCTTTTGCAGGTGTTTAGAGTTAATGTGTTGGTTCGGATGATTAGGTGCATAGCTCGTTTAGAGACCTTTTCATGATATGCTAATTTTGTGAGATAGGAATTTTGGGTTTTCATGAGCTGTATGCCAAAATCATTATTATTATGTCAATGTCATTATTATATTGTATTATATTGTCATTATTAAGACAATAAAAGACCTGAAATACTTCAGTTAGTGTGCAATGAATCTAAAATATATGAAAGTTCAAGTTTTATCATTACATTATGGAAAATCGTGAACTTTATCACAATATGCTAACATTTTGAGAAGAACCTGTACTTTGCATTCTGGCTTCTCTAAAAGAGATAATATATGTGTATGGCTGTTCCGTGTTTACTAACTTACATGTGCATTATTGTTGCGCTGGGCCAATGGTCTTTCTTTGTTAAATGCACAATATATGCTAGAACAAAAGCAAAACAAAAATGGAATAAAATAATCCAACACTGTGTGGTAACTTAATAGAAAGAACTTTTTATGCCACCAGAGTCAGTTACTGGTGTAATAATTGCGAAGGTCATAGCTTGTGACTAGATGCTTGTAGTATGGAACTTTTATCGGCTGTTTTGGAAATTTTTAAACTCTACTTGATTTCTGCATGGCACTATAAGGATATGCAAAATAGACACGAGCTGAACAAATAAACCAGATGGTCCAATCAAACAGTTTTAATGCTTAAGCTATTTAATGGTGTCCTGCATTTTTTATTTCTGAGTTAAAAATGGTTTAAATCCACTGAATATTAAGATGAGAATAACAATTTGCAGAGTAAGATCTCCCTCATAAACTACAGACTTCAAAACCAATATGGTTACTGCATGTTTATAAGGTAGCAATCTACTCTTTACTTGCATGATTACTTTCATACCGTAAATTCTCTAATATTGGCCTGTATTCCAATAGCGGCCGGGTCTCTAATAATGGCCGGTCTCGCTGTCAGAGGAGGTAAATAATGGCCGGTCTCTAATACAGGCCGGGGCTATAAACGTTTTTTCTGGGCAAACCTCAACATTATACTTGTGGTAGTAAGTAACATACAAGTACCACAGCCCTGCGCAGCTGAACGACAAGCCCTGCTGCTGCCCGTCTGCGCGAGGAAGAGAACAGACACGCAGCAGAACAGGAGGAGCAGCGCGAGTGATGAGGAGAATAAAGGGAGAGATGAAGAGGAGGAGGAAACTGAGGAGGAGAATTAAACAGAATTGGAGGATTTTTATATTTTTTTTTTACTTAAAACCAAGCGAGACATGGTAACTGTACTTTTTCAATAAATGAACCTAGTGTTTTATAGGTTCAAATAGACACAAAATCTCATTTTTATTCATTCCACTGGTAGTCTGCTTTGCTCAAATAGCAATAGAGGCCTGTCTCTAATTCTGGCCTCTATCCAATAAAGGCCTGGACCGCGATGCACTTGAGTGAAATAAAGGCCCGGGCCTATATTAGAGAATTTACGGTAAATTGTTTCTTAAATCAGTCATATAGTGCTTATTATCCCTTTTCTTGAAATATGTTGCTACTTTGAATGCGCAAATTGCAGTGATATACATTCCTATCGGCTGGTATTACTACAAAAACTTGTCTGTTCAGTGAGCACTAAAATGAGCAAGCCCCTTATTGTTCAAAGTCCTAGGTGAAATATACCTTTATTCTCATGACATGTATAGAGAGAAACAAACAATGCTCCACTTCCTTTGGTTTTACCGCCAGTGGTGAGATACATGTTCCTCTGTCTGAAGTTAAAATTCTTGTTTCACACCTGAGTTCCTTTATGCCACTTCTACTCTAATAATCTTCTTGCTTCTTCTATGTTGTCCCTTCTTTGTAATTGACAGTCAGGTCCTTTATTTGACCATAACTTTATCCTATCCTCCCAAAATATGTGAAAGCTAAAGCCTTACTAGTATGTCAAAAAAAGCAGTAGTAAATCTCACAATGATAAAGAAGTAAAGAAATTAGAAAGTGCAAACATTGCATACATTTGTAAAATGTATGTAAAATCTTCAAGATGCTTCGATCAATCAAAATTCTTATTGGGTGGCTAAACAGAAACGTTTATTTACAGTTGGATGTTTTGTATTCATGCTGATTCAATTCGGAGTTTAAATGTTCCAAACACATTTTTGCACTTAATTAAAACATTAACATGGCTGCGAACTGTCAGTTTACTCTATAAGGATTAAGTCCTATCAACATTTTCTTGAAAGGCTCTTTTTATTTTATGAACTCCATTTCAAAAGTACAAAAGAAAATTTGAAGGCTTGATAAACATTTGTCGTTTATTATAGCCATGAAAGAAAATTGACATCATTCTTTGAACACGAAGTCAACCATAATATGTTCCAGAAAAATATAAAAAGATGAATTCCAGATTAATTAAAGGTTTGCAAAGCATGACAAAAAAGGAAAGTTTGTGATATGTAAACAATTAAAGTAGAAAACATCTCTATTTAATTATTTATATATGTATTATATATTGATTAGTGTTGCACCGATACCGATACCAGAATCGGACGGGGCCCCGATACTGCCCTAAAATGGTGGTATCGGTATCGGTGAGTACCAACAAATAGGGCACCGATACCATTTTGAGAGCCATAAGTTTATTCAACTATTGTCACCCACTCCTGGTAGGCAATAAAAAGTTCTACTGGATTCACTTTGTATTAGATTTTTTCCTGCTTCACAAAGGTAGGCAGCAGCTTGACAAAGCCATGATGGCAATTATTTTACATTATTATGGTATCGGTATCGGCCGATACTGCACAGCCAGGTATCGGATATCGGTATCGGGGCCAAAAAATGGCATCGGCGCAACACTAATATTGATTAATCAGCAAAATCTTGGGCGTCCTTTCACAAAAAGGAGAGTTCCCCCAGCAATTCCAAGAACCCCTAGAATCAAACCAGAGATACAGAAGACAGTTGGACCTATACTCCTCTCTTCCGTTTCAACATCTAAAGAGAATGAGAGTGCAGAGAAAACATGACATGTAGCAAACAAACAAGTAAAGTTAATTCAGGTTTTGATCAATTATGTTTACTGAGTCAAAGAATATAAAAAATGATTTTAATGTCTCACCCCAGGTCCTGGTCTCAGGTTCCTCTAGTGCCTCATGTTTTACAGTGCAGCTGTAGATGTCTCCTTGCTTTGGAACAAAGTTCAGATAGGAGAAGACATGAAATGTCCCATCAGAGTTGGATACAATTTTGAAGAAGGGGTTTTCCACTGCCACTTCTTTATTGTTCTTGGTCCAACTGATGTTGAGCGCAGGAGGGTAAAATTTGTTGATGAAACACACAAGGGTGTTCTCTTCATCTTCAATGAGCTCATCTCTCGGGTAAACAATCATTTCTGGTTGGTCTAAAAATAATCAACTGACAAGTTATTTCTTTCATGCTTTAATTATGATCCTGTAATATTTGGCTGAATAGTAACAACTGAAAGGACGAGCTTCACCTACCTGTAGTCCTTCTTACATCTGGGTCTACTTTCCATCGATATATATCTTTTTCACATTGAACTTGACACACTTCTGCATATTTGTAAGCCCATTCATATTCAACAGCTGTTGCTAGTTTGCTGTTCAAAACCCCAATATTGTTTTTAAAATCTGCATAACCCAACTCATCATCATCCAATGTCACAGTGAGGAAGGTGCCACTTGAGTCAAAACACCCAAAGGTTACACAAAGTTGGTGACCTCCTAAAAAAGAGTTTAACAGTAGAAATGTGCAAATAAGAGGTAAATAAATCAAACATCTCTGTGTCGGTTACTTACCTGATGCATGGGTGGAACAGCATTGAAGAAAAAATAAAGATACAAAGTACAGATTTTTCAATCTCCACTGAATTTGCTGTCCTGCCATTCTTATTGTCTCTGTTCTAGATATTCAGTAAAAGTGTGATTAGACCAGACGGACTCAGTTGTGCTGGGATTTCCTCAGTGCAAACTAAAAACTGTTGACAAGTGAGGAAGCTGGGTTGATAAAAATCCTGTTGAACAACTTTAAAATGTCCCCAGTGATTTTCACAGACTGCAGAGTAAAGCTGTTTGAAATTTGGTCAATTCAAACATCAATACTACTCTATTTTTCAAACAAAATGTGTTATTGTTAAAAATTCTATTCAGTTTCTGATTTTTTTCTAAATCAGTTCTCTTTTTATTTAGATTGCGATTCAGTTCATTGAGTTAAGCTGGTTTTTTTTTCTCTCAAGGTTTAGTTTTAGGTTTTAATTTTTTTCTTCAGCCCTATTTTCTTTCATTTCTTCAGTCTAACTTTACAAGAGTTTTCTATAAAACTCAATAAATGAAGCCAGACTTAGATGCATAACTTTATTTAACTTAGACACAGCATCTGCCCATGGTTTTAGCATTAACCAGAATTACTAGGTTTTACCAAACTAGACAGCTCACTCAGTTAATATTACAAATGCAAAACATTTTTAACTAATCAATGTCTGTACTTTTCCACTGAGAAACCATGGCGATACTGGTATTACTGTAAAGAGAAAATCTCAACCCTAATTACCTTTGAAAAAAACAGCTGTAATAAATGATGAAACACATCGAAATCTCTCATAAAATCAGGCTGAAAGAAGTGTGCGGTCATCTACTGGTATGACTTCTGAGAGAAATAACAGCAACTAACCGTTGCTACAGAGCAACTGTCTTTGCATTAAGCAATGAACAGTACAGAGCCAAATTATTCATAGGTGTATGCATACCTCGCAAATAAAGTAGATTCTGTTGTATTTTGCTGTAAACACATGCCCAAATCGATGTGGGGCATGATGTGATTGGCAAATAAAAACAACTTATTAATAGAAACATGTAAACTCTTAGTTAAATATATTTAAGTTAACATCTCTCATCTAGGCAAGTGAAATTCATATAACTACTAAACTATATTGATATTATTCTCAGCTGATATGATGATTCTTAGCAAATGACAACACTAACTTTTAAATTATCACATTGACTAAGGCAATAATTAACTCACACTATCAGAATGCTTGATTAGTGATGCTGATCCAAGTTAAATTGATAATAACGTCATAAGAAATACAACCTAATTTAAGTATTGTTTGGCATGAGATGTTTCTGGTGATCGCACAAAATGCTCATAGGGTTTTGTTAGGCTTATTATAAGGTTCCTTTTTAAAAATACTTGCTTTCAACAAGGAATAGAACATATATGACATCAATGGGTTTCTTGCACTGCTGTAATCAATCAGACATTATAATCTTCAGTAATATTAAATGTTAAGTATTGTTCAACATCGTTAATGTGTAGATGATTATATAAACATCATGTTCTGACCTGGTAAATATTGTTTAGAAAATGTTTTGGAAAAGGTGAGATATAAAGGTTAGAGACAGAGCTAGAAAAACCCAGCCACGTGCTTTAATGGAAAATGGGGGAAGTTTACCTTTACAAAACAATAAAAAAAAAAAAAAAAAAAAAAAAAAAAAAGTTGATTATTCAGAATTTAGGCAATGAATGAGAAAAGCTTCTAGGGAGTGTGGTATGGATGACAGCTGAGTGGATGTATATGCAAGTGTAGTTTCTAACAAAAGTGCACCCCTAACATGTTTCTGCATACCACAACAGATATAAGA
>NW_015151162.1:372384-389177 GCF_000732505.1 Cyprinodon variegatus | reverse complement strand
TGAGAAAGGTTTTCTGGACTAAAGACGAAAACGCGGAGCCATGCCCTGAGCACTTCTCAGAGGTGTCCTTCGGGAAACAACTAAACCACAACTTTTCTAAATTTTAACCTATAGGTAACTATATTAATAAAAAACAAAGCTGCAAGAACCACTGCAAACATGCAAACCCCAAGAAACAGACTACTATGTTTTTGAATTTTCTTGGCACTACTGTTTTCATAAACGCGACCAATAGAAACACTTTCTTACATTACAGCAGTTATCAGCTTCATAGTCTAAGCCAACCAGATATCTGAGACTAAATCTGGGGATATTTGGTAGCTTTGCCATCCAGACTTACTCACCTCTTTATTCACACAGACTCCTCTATCCATGTATTCTCCATTCCATCATAAATAGAGGCTTTTCTAATTGGTGTGGTAATTCTTACAAACTATTGTACTGCAGCATGATGCACAGATCCACTCCATTTCCCATCAGATATACAGATCCGATGGATGATGAAGCAAAAGCATCAATATCTATAAACCAGATAAGCTGATGTTACACTATATTCTGCGACTGACAATGTTTTTGTGACACTACATGATTGGACCAGCCTTGGGTTAGCAAAGAAAATAACCAATGTGCTGTAGACAAACTTTAATATGGGTGTTTTGTATGCTTTTAGAAATGCTATTCTACGAACCTGAGCTGTATCAGGGGCATATCTGAGCTAAGGTTGCCTTCGTGTTTTATATTCTGCCCAGTCCACGCTGATGTCTGAAACTAGTAAGATATTTTCTTTTATACAACAGTTGGTCATTAGATATATTATCTTGTTGTTCCCAAACATTTCTTGGTGGGCCCCCCTTTAATTTTTGGTTTTCAAGAAAACAATTGTTTTTGATGGTTTAACAAAAAATAAGGGAATTCACCTGCAGTAAACCAAAATCATTCAACTCATTCATGTAGCAAACCATCAATCATGAGGAAATTAGAAATCAGTTTACTCTCCTTAGTTTCTTAAGTAAAGCCAGTGCAAAAAATGACAACTTTAATCAGGGTATCAGAGCCTCAAAGGTGATTTAAAATTACTAGTGTTGTTCCGATGCCATTTTTTGGCCCCAATACGATACTCGATACCTGGCTGTGCATTATCAATCGATACTGATACAATACCGATACCATCTGTTTGAAGAACTGCACACTACTTAGATGTAAAATAAAAGCTGCTGCCTACCTTTGTGAAGCAGAAAAAAAAAAAAAAAAGTGAATCCAGTAGAACTTTTTATTGCCTACCTGGAATCTGGGACAATAGTTAAATAAACTTCTGGCTCTCAAAATGGTGTCAGTGCCCTATTGGTTGATACTCGCCGATACTGATATCACCATTTTAGTGCTGGATCGGGGCCCCGCTTGATATTAGATCGGTATCGGTGCAACACTAATAATTACCCCTTAACAACTAAAGTTGTTGGTTTCTCTTTTTACTGAACCATCAATCCTCAAAAAAAGAAACATCTACCAATAGGGGAATAATTTACAAAAAGCACTGGTTTGGTTAAAAACCCCTTGTAGAGTTTTAATGGAAAGTCGTTTAACACTGTCTGAATTTCACCTGGTTCCCTTTCATTATAATCACCTGGTCTTCCTGTTTTTGTTTTTATTTGTCCCTGTGTCTCTCTGTTAGATATTAAAGTCAGTCAGGTATTCAGTTTAACTTGCTTTTACACCCCTTTATGGAGATAAATTCTATAGGGTGAAAGCTTGATCTAAACTGTTATCCAATATTTATGTTTATTTTCTGACTTTCCAGAAAATTTAATATGAAAATATGAATTTGTGATGAAAAAAAACCTCATCCAAACTCCCTTTGTCCCCACATCTATTAATCAGCACATAAGGGTTACAGTAGATTAGTTTTGAGCGCGGGAACAAGATAAACCATCAACATCCAGTAAAATACCTGTGAAAGAATGCTAAAACCTGAACTTGGCTTATATATATNTATATATATATATATATATATATATATATATCCCCATATATAGGGAGAAGTGTTTTCTATTTGGCATTTGATGAGGTTAGGTGAAAATGTTTTTGGGGAACCACAGCAAATACATAGTTCCCTTAAATGAAATTGAGGCAAAAAATACTTTATTGGAGAAAAAAGACTTTATTTTAGAGTTGAGCTTATTACATACAATTTCAGTTCTGAATGACCTCCTCAGAAAAAGATGTGTTTTTGTCATTTCAATGGCACTCTACAACAAAATGTGTCTTCTGTTTCTAATCCAGTACTACTAGGGAGTAGCTACAAAACCGGGTAAGCAGTCTGGGACTAAGGGTGATGCCCAGGGACCAATAACAGCAATCTATGGGGTTCACACTAGGTACTTTCGGCATCCTCAGAATTAAAGCACTCGGCCCTAGTCACTAGGCCACCACTCCCTGTGGTGGCCTAGTGACCTACTCCCTGGCCTACTCCCTGGCCTACTCCCTGGCCTACTCCCTGAATGTGGTTGTAGACTTACAGTAATATTCTCTTTAGGTTCCCTTTAATTGGTTCCCTTCAATGTCCTCACCTTGGCAGATCGAGTTGTACACAGCAGACTTTTGTTTGTGGTAAATAAATCCAGATATTAGGATAACCAAACCAAGTATCAGTCCAATCAGACCAACAACAATCTTAGTTTTTTCTTTCTTTGGAAGGGAGTCATCTAAAACATTGAGAAATGGAAGAATAATTTCAATTTCAATGCCCTTCAGACTTCAATGCCAAGTATTTTCATGACAGCAATAAACTTACCCCAAACTACAACCCTTGGTTCAGACATTGTTAAATGTTCAACCATGCAGCTGATTTTTTCTCCAGGAGCTGGACTGTACTCCAGGTGAGAATGAAAGTGGTAGTACAAGTCTCCAACAGGAATCACATCTGAGTAAGTGACCCCTTTAGTCACTTGTTGATTATTTCTTAGCCAGGTTAGTTGGATTTGCTTCGGGTAAAAGTTATAAGCACTGCAGATAAGCAAGGCTGGATGTCGACCATCAGGCTTTATGAGAGATTTGATCCTGATGGTGGGTGTTGTTGACAGGTTTCCTAGGAAAACATGGTTATTTATTATGAATTTTAACCAAAGCTCTAAACTTTCACATTTGAATCTTGTTTGATTTATTGCATCATATAGCAAATAGTAAATCTACTCCAAAACATGCTGAATCAGCTTCAGAGTAACACAAAAGTTGATAAATGTGATGTTTTAAAATGTTTTATATTTATTTGCTTAATTATTTAAAACAATTTTAAATGCAAAAAATACTCTCTGTATAATGTCAGCAAATAGGCTTACATAACTTCATATTCTCAATTTCTTTAAGTTATAGCTAAGCTAAAATTCAGCGTTCAAATCAAAATAAAATTAATTACCCATTGTTCGGATATGGTGTAGGTTGTCGTAACACAGAAGTTTCTTTTGCAGTACTCTTTGAAGCGCATCAGCAGGATCCTTATTCCAGTAATATGAATTATCATGTGAATATTGTGTAAATCCAATCCAGTTTCCCCTTGTACTGTTGTACTGCATCATATTCTGCTTGTTGAAGCTAGTCATAATTGTGTACTCAATATTGTTAAAGTTAGGACCATTAAACGCACAGCATGCTCTGACCTGGTAAAAATCTTCGTGTGAGAAAACTGGTGAAAAATAAGAGAAATCAATTATTTGTAAATTGGGTTTTTCCCCTGAAAGCTCAGAATAATAAAAATGATAATAAATTCAACTTACCTGGATTTTCAAGCGATAAAAAGAAAATGAACAGAAAACTCTGAGTGTTCATCTCTCCTCAGCAGCTAAGAACAAAAATTGCAGACTTGGACCGACAGAGTTTACTTGTTTCAACACGAAGAGGAAGTAAAGAGAGTTATGCCTTACTAAACAATAAACCCATGTTGTTCTATTTAAGAAACGGGATGCTTAAGCAATGATTAATACTTCTTATGATTCTTTTGAGCAAAATGCCAAATGCATTTATGTAGTTCTTTTTTTTTTTCTTAAGTCTTTTCCATAAGTTGTGCTTTATTTTATAACTTTTGAGTTTTCTCAGGTTTTGTTTTGGTTTAATGCTTTAGTCAGTCTTGTTTTGTTTTTTTCCTTTGTTTTCCATTTCTGTTTCATTTAACTTTTGTTCCTTTTAAAGCGTGAAAGAACCTTTGCACCTAAATGCAGCAGCATCTACAATATTTCAGTGGAAAAACCCCAGTTAATCAGTTCCAACAACCTTCACTTTGGATTTATAAGCACTTTTGAATTATGTCGATTTAATGCTTTAGCTCCTTAGGCTTAGGAATCAAGTTAAATAGTTGAGACACATTAATATTTATATTAGAATTATTGGAAGACCCAGGTTCAATATCTCAAATAGCCCCCTTATATACAGGCTATGTGAAACAGAAAATATACTTTTTTACTCAGTATAAGGCCTAGGCTCTGAAGTTTTTTGAGGGGATTGTGGTGATATTATGCCTCTGTGCTAGAATACTGGAGGACTGAAAGAAGAGATGACAAAAACAGGAAGCTCAACCCCTAGTAATCTAATACTATTATTATAATACACTTTTTCATTATATGCTGAGAAAATACTACCAAAAAAATTAGGGAAACTATAATCGTCCCCACTTCTCTGGATAGCGATCAATTAATTTCATTATCTGTTTGTTATAGTCCCCAAAAGTCTCAAAAGTAGTCCCAAGTAATTCTTTTTTATTGATCTTTGGGTTATTTTCCATTTTTTTTTTTTTTTTTTTTTCATATCTAAGCCAGTCTTTAGTTACTCTCTGTGGCCCCCTTGTGCCTGTCTCCTTTCCCCCTGGCTCCCTTCTAGTAACATCCATCCACACCTACTCCATACCATCTGATGACTCAGGTCTTTTTTCTGTCTCCCATATGTACTCTCCCCGTGCAGTTCTTCAATGCAGGTTTTCTTGTTGTTAGTTGCTTCCTCAACCTGGATCCCCACGTGAGTTTTTCCTTATGTTTTCTGTTTTTTTTTTGGTTCTTTGTATTTTGGATTTTTGCATCAGTTACTTCATTTATCCTGCAAGAACTCATCTCTGCCTCCCTTATCTCTGCATTTGAGTCCTCAAGCAAACTCACTACCCAAGTTGACACTGTTTCAGGGTTCAAATACTAAACAGATCCAAGCTGCATACATGTACGACCCATAAGCTATGGCTTTGCTTTGATATTATCTGCTTAAAGGTCTAGTTCTTGAAGGTTGTTCTGCTATAAAACTAGCTGCTAACAGTGGAAAGTTTTTCATGCTCTGTTATTGGAAGCTGGTCTCATGAGATAAGCAGTTTTCCTTTACAGGGTTTCTATTCCACAGTTAGCAGCCACCTAGCAGGTTCATTTCCACTGTTTGGAAATATTTTACACTAGCGAGATCAGGTGACCAGATTCGTGAGACTAAACAGCTCGAACATTAAATATTATCAAGATTGAATTAAATATAGTTGCTAGATGTCCAAATGTCAACATCAATTATCTTCCCTTTATTTGCACTATATGTCCAATCAGTCAGATAATGTTCCACAACTTCCATTAATAAACAACATGTTAGAGTTTTTAACTGCAACGAAATATGTTTCATCTGCTGGAATTATTAAGGAAATGTTTTTTTACTCTTAACCATGAGCAAGCCTCTCAAGGCTAGTTTGATTTTTAAAATTTGAGGTCCAATATCCTAGGTAGAATGCAGTGATATACTAATGCACAGAACAGAGAACAAAACATGTAGATCAAGTTCCTCTGCTTATTGACTTCCTATATTCTAGTCATGAGTTCCCATAACCCTGTTCCTGTTTTAGTGATTATTTTGGCTGGCATATATTGTCACTTGCTTTCACATGAATTTGTAAAAACCCCTATTATCACTTGGTTTTTTAAATTCTCTTCTCTTTGTCACTTCTATTATACTCTTGCTTGAACTGATACTGATAACAAAGGTGAACTACATTTTTTTTGTTCTGAAACAGATAAGGGAGTTCTTATTATCTTTGACCACTCTATTTCATGAGTAAAGTAAAAGCACTAATATTGCCCTATATAGTGACTTCCACCAATAACTAAAACTCACACATGATCTGGCTCATTAGCAAATTTTTATGAATTGTTCATTGGCATGAAGTACCTTCCTTAAAATCCTCTTATAAGTTTATAAATAAGGCGTAGTGTGTGTCTGCAGCCTGTGGTGTTTGTTCTGCTCTAACCTCCTTTATTACCTCTATACTCTGCATTCTTGTTTGATCAGCATATTGAGACTTCGAGTGAGGCATGGCTCACCTTTCCTGCGTTCTTGTCTTCAGCATAATACGTCTGGACTTATTTAAGACCGATGCTGAAGCAGTCAATGATCACCGCTGCCACCCTCTGGGTTGGGAGGGAACTGCTTGTTCCGTTAAATTATGTTAAACAATCCTTTAAAAAAATCCTGCATCCAGATTAGGATGTGGATCATTACCAACATATGATGGATTATTCTTTGGACTGAGGTGCACCTTGGTAAAAATGTCATAAATCTGTTCATGTATTTTCAAGTCATCCTGTGCACAGATGGATGGACAGACAAAGAAACACCCACACAAACGTGACCAAAAATAATAACCACTTATTATTTTTTATTATTAAGTAGCACATGTTCTATTTCAGTAGGTTGTTGAATATGCACAAACAATAATTACTAAACAAAAGGAGAACAGGAAAACCAAGGATCTATTCACTTACGTAATTTTTTTTACCTAGCAAGCATATAAACATGAGAAAACTAGGCTTAAACAGAAAGGTAACTCTCCCCAACCAAAACCATCAAGCCGGTTAAATAGCAGCAAATTAAAAGACCCAGGAAGCAGAACCCAATCTTTGAGGTGAAGCCTAAATAGAGCAAGGTATCACTTAAAAGCAAAAACAGAATTAAATCCATCTTGGGGATGTAACAATGCTGCATAAGTCCGTTCATTTCATTCAAATCAACAATGACTTTGTGAACATTAAGTTTACAGTAACAGTAGACAAAAATTGTAAAAAGTAGATTCTATAGCTAAATAGATAGCTAAATATCAAAGAGCAAGGTCTGAGCTCAAAGAATACTGGCTTCCTTTCACAAAAAGGAAAGTTCCTACAGCAATACCAAGAAACCCGAAAATCAAACCGAATATGCAGAAGGCAGCAGGACCCATACTCCTCTCCTCTTTTCTTTCAATGTCTAAAAAGAATTAGAATATGATATAAAGTATTGCATTAATTTAAACACAAATAAAGGTAATTTAAGTTTTGATCAATTTTATTTACTGAGTGTAAAGAAAGAAAAAAGGTCTCACCCCAAAACCTGGTCTCAGGTTCTTCTAGTGCCTCATGTTTTACAGTGCAGCTGTAGATGTCTCCTTGCTTTGGAACAAAGTTCAGGTAGGAGAAGACATGAAATGTCCCATCAGAGTTGGATACAATTTTGAAGAAGGGGTCTTCCACTGCCACCTCTTCGTTATTCTTGGTCCAACTGATATTGAGAGCAGGAGGGAAATAGTTGCGTACAAAACACACAAGGGTGTTCTCTTCATCTTCGGTTACCTCATTTCTGGGGTAAATAATAACTTCTGGTGGGACTAAAAAATAATTTCCAAACCAGTTAATCCTAACATGCTGGATTTATTATGCTGAAAAGAGGTCACTGGAGAACAACAAAAGTGCAGAACTTTGCCTACCTTTGGTTCTTTTTACATCTGGGTCCGGTTTCCATCGATATACATCTTTTTTACACTGTGCTTGGCACCTCTCCAAATATTTTTTACCCTCTGCAAAATAAGTTGATGGTATTTTGCTGTCCCAAACACCAATTTTGTTTTTGGAATCGACATAACACACTATATCGTCATCCAATGTCACATCAAGGAAGATGTCGCTTGACTCAAAGCAACCAAAGGAAAAACACAGTTGGTGACTTTCTAAAAAAAAAAAAAAAAAAGTTTAAAACTGAAATTTAACATAGGAAGCAAATCAAGCTCTATGTAGCCTACTAACCTTCTGCATAGATACAATAGATCCACAGGAAAAATAGGAGAAGCTCTAGATGCAGATTGTTCGATATCCACTGATTTGGCTGTCCTGCCATGGCTCTTAGTCCCTCTGTTCTTAACGAGTAAAAGGATGGTTTAATCAGGTGGACTCAGGTATAGAGGTGTCATTTACCTTATTCCTGAGCTTAAACTTAAAACCGTTGGCAGATAAGGAAGCTGAGCTGACAAAAAAATCCTGTTGAACAACCTCAACTGTCAAATACAGCTAGGATTTCTGGTCTTTTACTCAGCAAATTATACTGCTTGTTCAAACATATATTAAAAAAGGAAGAAGAAATGTTTCTAGCTCAAATTTCTCAAGTCTTGAAATCAGATGTTATGTCTTTGACTATTTATCTGTCTTTACGAGGGGATACAATCAAATGCATTCTTTCTGATAGAGCTGTGCTTATAGCTGCATCCATATCAGCACGTCACGTTCTATATGGTAATTTCACAGTAGGCCTACACAGGTTGGAAGACTGATTTGTTCTTGCCCTCAGATATACATTTGCGCCAGATATAAATCCGTGCCAGATCGTGCTATCAAGGCAAAAGTAATCATTAGTAGACTCAGCTCCCAACTCAACTGTGAGAATAGATTAACGGCAATATTTTTTAAATCGCCTGATGACAGTCTAGTGTCCACTGTGTTTTATACCGAAGAGTATTTACATAGCCTTACCTGGACAAGAGTCAGTTTGGCTGGCCAGGATAACATTAAATACAATCTATAATAAAGCTTTCTATCTAAATCCAGTTGAGATATCGTTATTTGAGTTGGAGTAGATTTTCTTGGTAAAAGCAGTTAAGAAGTATGTGGCGTAGGAAAAGAAAAACATTTTCAAAATGAATCTGAAAGAAAACTGCTAAATAATGATTGGTGCATTTTTTTTATAAACAACAATAACAACAAGACAATATTGCTGTGGTGAGACTGAAATAAGTCACACCTTATGGCCCCTAAAAGGTCATAAAAATTGCACATCTTCTTTCCAAGTAACTTTAAGGCTGTGTATTTACACCAAGTTTCCAAGACAACACTGTTGTACTACAATATTTATAGAAACTACAGCTCATTTTTAATATTTTATATAATGGATACGAAAGGCAGACTCAGAAACAGTGTGTACTGTACAGTAAGGTAAAGTCACAACAGCTGCAGAGTGTTTTTACTGTCTTCTCTCACTCTCCCTTTTTCTCTCACTCTCCTACACGATAAGGAATGAGGACAACACATTATGTTAGCATGTGAAACCGTAGCATGCAGGGAGTGTGAGGCAAGGGTACTCTGTTTCACAGTCCTTTTCAGTTTAACAGAAACACAGTGAATTGTATGAAAAGGGAAATGATATATCTCTGCTGAAGTATGGTTTCAAAGGAAGCAGGACAGAAACTCTGACCAAGATAAATTAATATACACATTTTGATACACTTTCAATATAAAATGTAAAGAAGAACAAAGAAAGTGTGCAAGATTGAAAATTAACGTGTAAACCCTTTTTGCAGTCAATCACATGCGAAAGTCTTAGCTCTCCGTTTTAGGATCTATAAGACTGGCTGTGTCTGAATGTCCGCCCCAACTTCTATATGTGTCTAAAGGCGAGTGGAGAAAAAAGTAGTGGATTCAAAATTTTCTACAATTTACATTGAGAAGTACACTACTAAAAAAATTTAAGGAACACTTTGTAATCAGAGTATAGCATCAAGTTAATTAAACCTCTGGGATATTGATTTGGTCAGGTGAGTAGCAGAGGGGGTTCTTAATCAGTTATGGCTGCTTTGGTTTTAATGAAATTAACAACAGGTGCACTAGAGGGGCAAAAACGAGACGGCCATCAAAACAGGAATGATTTTACTGGTGGAGGCCACTGACATTTTTTCCCCTCCTCATCTTTTCTGACTCTTTTTCACCTGTTTTGCATGTGGCTAGGATCACTGTCACTAGTGTTAGCATGAGGCGCTACCTGGACTCTACAGAGTTTGCACAGGCAGTCCAACTCCTCCAGGATGGCACATCAATACGTGCCATTGCCAGAAAGTTTTGCTGTGTCTCCCAGCACACTCTCAAGAGTATGGAGGAGATTCCAGGAGACAGGCAGTTACTCCAGGAGAGCTGGGCAGGGCGGTAAAATGTCTACAGCCCATCAGCAGGACCGTTATCTGCTCCTTTGTGCAAGGAGGAGCAGGAGGAGCACTGCCAGAGCCCTATAAAATGACCTCAAGTGAATGTCTCTGACCAAACAATCAGAAACAGACTTCACGAGGGTGGCCTGAGGACCCGATGTCCTCTAGTGGGCCCTGTGCTCACTGCCCAGTGCCGTGGAGCTTGATTGGCATTTGCCACAGAACACCGGAATTGACAAGCCTGCCACAGGCACTCTGTGCTTTTCACAGAAGGGAGCAGGTTTACCCTGAGCACATGTGACAGATGACATGTGACAGCCGTGGAGAACGTTATGCTGCCTGTAACATCATTCAGCATGACCGGTTTGGTGGTGCATCAGGGATGGTCTGGGGAGGCATATCCATGGAGGGACGCACAGACCTATACAGGCTAGACAACGGCACCCTGACTGCCATTAGGAATCGGGATGAAATCCTTGCTCCCATTGTCAGACCCTATGCTGGTGCAGTGGGCCCTGGGTTCCTCCTGGTGCATGACAATGCCCAGCCTCATGTGACGAGAGTATGCAGGCAGTTTCTGGAGGATGAAGGAATTGATACAGTTGATTGGCCCCCACACTCGCCTGACCTAAATCTAATCCAACACCTCTGGGACATTATGTTTTGATCCATGTGACCCCGACAGGTTGCACCTAAGACTGTCCAGGAGCTCAGTGATGCCCTGGTCCAGATCTGGGAGGAGATACCCCAGGACTCCATCTGTCGTCTCATTATGAGCATGCCCTGATGATGTCAGGTGTGCATACACACGTGGGGGCCATACAAATTACTGAATACCATTTTGAGTTGCTGCAATGAAATTTCAGCAAAATGGACTAGCCTGTTGCATCATTTTTTCACAGTAATTTTTGGGGTGTCTTTGAATTCAGCCCTCTGTAGGGTGATAATTTTCATTTCCATCAAATTATGTGGCATCCTTTTGTTCTTAAAACATCACCCAGTCCATATCAGTATAAACAAACAGCATGCCTTTTTCCCCATTGAGATCTGATGTGTTTTCAAAGTGTTCCTTTAATTTTTTGAGCAGTGTAGTATGCAACCATGGTCACTAGACGAGCAGATATATCCCAGAATGCTTTGTAAGAGCTCTCCTTGCACAACGTCATGGGATTTGTTTTGAGAGTGCAAAGATGGCAGTGTGGGTAGCCGGAGTCAACGGGGAGCGAAAAGCAGTATTGTATGTCCGAATGGTCAGTTAACAAAGTGCCCTGTAAAGTCCACTAGGTGATCTCAACTTTATACAGTGTAGTGATTAAGGGGTTAGGGCAGACGTTTGGACATAGCCTCCATCTCTATTTTCGGCCTGCTTCTAGTTTTGTTCTTTCAGGTCTCAGGCGGCCTATGCTGACAGTTGTTCCCCATTCCAGCTCATTTAAGAGGTCTTCTTAAATGTGTAGTGGAGGATGCATGCCAGACAAGCCCATTTCTTCTAATTTTACTAGCAGTAATGTGAAATGAATTTCTCCAAATAGCATGCCTAACTTAACCTGTTGAGGAGAAACTTCGCAACTGAGGCATCCGTGGGAAGCCCAAACTGTGCTTTCAGTTTTCCCCAGTAGCGTGAACGAATCCCCCAAAAAACACTCTGGTCCTGTTACTCTTTTCTAAAGCCTTTATCTTCTTCTCATACACTTCACAAACACTTTTTCTCTTACGACCCTCAGCCATTTTCAAAGAACTGCAGTAGCTCACCCCGTATATATGCCTGAAACTGCACGTGTGCAGAAAAAGACAGCTAACTGGGGAGGAGCATGTAGGACGGCATTATGTAAACATATCACCAGAATGATTGACAATTAGGAGGACCACTTATTTTGATCCACCCTGAATAAGAACATCCTCCACTACACCTTTAAGAATTCTGTAGCCAGTCCTTTTTTGCTGGAGCATTAACCATGTGTGGTATGCCTCTTGTCTTCCTATGATACCTAGCGTGAACTTGAACTGAGTTCACATCTGTCTAACAAAGTTCTGGAACTTACCATGTGTTTTTGCTGCTCCCCAGATTTATTTTGCTTGTGGAAGTTCCTCTCAAGCCTCCCAGTTTTCAGTGAAACCTCAAAGCGTTTCAAGAATCTGTTTTGGCAAAGTCTGCGTGACTGGCAGCGTCTCTGGCTTCTGGAAAGATCTCCGTCAAGCCCTGCTCACCCTCCATCGTGAATACTATCTCCACTGTGCTCTCCCTCCATCTTGTGCTCAACCCTCGACACCAAGCTTCATCTCTGAATCAGTCAGCAACTCCTCAGTCCAAGGCTCCCGGATCTTTCCATTTTCTCCTGGCGGTTCACTTCATCTTCAATATTAAGGAAATAAGCAAATACTACTACTTATTTCCCCTTTCAAAGCTTCCACTACTAACAGCTCAGTTTTCTCTTCCTGGATTTAGTGGATGACAAATCGTTCCGGGTCCCTGGTTTCCAGCTGTCACTAACTCAATGTTTTTCAATAAAACTTTCAAAGGCCCAATCCAAACCTTCACCTCAACACTTCCCCTGAGCGCTAATGCTCCATCTGCAATCTCCTAAAGCATGACAAGCTTAAGAAGGCAGTTTTTTCTCCTTTCATTCAGTAAAAAAAAAAAATAAATTTCTTAAGCAAAACACCTTCATTATAATCGCTGGGAGACAGATGTCTATGAGAAAACATGTTTGCCTACAGTATTCTTTGGTGAAAACAGAATGTATGTTACCCATAATATAATTAGAAGAGCCAAGTAAAGGTCCAGGTGAAAATGTTTAAAGTTCCATTTAAAAAATTGTCTAATTTATTGTTACAGGATGTATACTTTGTAAGTTTTATTACTTTACTTTATAATTGTATAAAATCTAAAACTAGTTTAAGATGGTGGTCCAACTTTTTTGCTTTACTACTAGCTTTTATCATGTTTTTACATTTATTTGTGTCTATCCTGATTTTACTCTCCCTCTATTTCACTGTTAAATTCATGTAACACACTTTGAATTGTCTTTGTATTGAATTGTGCTACACAAATAAACTTGACTTGCCTATAAACTTCTAGCTCTCAGTCTTACTGCCAAACCAGGTTGATACCAGGATAGATTTATATCCCAGTACTCTGATTTGATTTTGGTTCCTGCAATAGATTCACACCTTTTGACTGCAGGGTTACATTTGTCATGATAAAAGATTTGTATTATTTTTATTTATATATGCAAAAAGGCTTTTGTATGATGTATTAATCCCAAATTCATTTTAAGAAAAAATAGAAACAGGTCATTTGTATATAATTTTTTTACGTTAGAACATGTCGGCAAAAAAAAAAAAGAAAAAGTTTCTGCATCCTTACTGTATTTCTATATAAGATTATAGTGCTGTATGGTGTTTCAGACTGCTAATTAACATACAGCTACACATAAACACAATCCAGGACCCACAAAGTCATCATCACACAAGCATGGTGCATCTGGTGTTTTCCCTGAAATCCATCTGCTAAATGTAAAGTTTCTAGCGACGGAAAATATGCCCCAGTTTCAACTGCTGTTCAGCTATTTTTCAGAGCTACTTCACACACACACACACATATATATATATATATATATATATATATATATCTATATATATATATATATATATAAATATATATTACTAAAAAAAACGCTTAAATTATAAAAACGTATACTCAGTTGTGTGCTTTCACATATAAACCAACGTGAACTCACTGCTCACATGCAGAAAGCCACCTCACTGGCAGATACATCTCCTTGGTGCCTGTGCTGGAAATGTTCCCATGGTACCAAAGACACTTGTTTCTCATATTGTAGCCAAAGAATCGTAAGGTAATACTCATGTATTACCTCACGATATGTGACTACCTTTATTTTTATGCCCTATATCATGGTCAGTAAACTCAGAGTGTGTTTAAGTTTCAGCTTACCAAAACAAAATACCTTTGGTTTAATATGTCGTGTATAATAAAATCCAGGACATTATTTCCTTTGTGCTAGTTGTTATTTTTGACCTGGCGGGTTTTGTGTCAGTGCAGTGAACATTACCTTGATGTTCTTTGAAGGCCTTTCAAAGGATCAAACGATAAATATGCTGCTCGTTAAGTGAATTGGTCACATCACTTGCTTTGATTTGAGAAAGAAAACTAATTAGTGCGTTGTTCACCTTCACAGAATAAGAGTGCTACAGTGATTAGAGCCCCTGTTAGTAGAAATTCAGTGAATGATTACTGTGCCTTTCAGAAGTGTCAGTTGTTTACTGCAGCTGAGGCATTAACAGGTGTCCTGCTCCAATAAAAATGAAGATGAATCCCATTTGAAATGAGATAATAAATAAATAAATTCAAACCAAAGACTGAGGTTATCCTAATGCTTTAGTAATGTAGTAAGTGAGTAGTAGTAAGCTGTACAAAAGGAAATTTTGTTTTTGCATACACTCTGTGTACTGGCAGCCCACTCCCTGACCTTTAGTGTTGCACCACACTAAGAAATACTTTCAGGTTTAGAGCGCATTGATGACTCTCACAGAATGACCACGTTGAATAATGTTGGTGACTTCCCGTTCCTATCAATTTCTTTCTAAAATATCTCTGGCTAGTTACTGTAATGTCTCCCTCACCCCTCCTCTTTTGTTATCCAAACTTGCCACAGACAGTGGCAAAGTTATAGTTTTTTTTGTTTCTTTGTAATCAAAGCGTATTACATGACACAAAATATTGAATGTCTTCAGAGACATGGTGGTTCAAAATATTGCTCTTCCAGTCTCAGCATTCCAAAGAGTTGCTGTTGTTTCACATTTTAACCTGTACAATTAGCAAGCCAATAGGGGCTTCCATGTAAACTACATCCATGTCTTTCCAACTGTCCCCATACACGGGGCGGATTTAGGAAATTTGGGACCCTAGGCAAAGACAGGCAGGGGGCCCTCTGAATTGAGAAGACAACAAATAAAACAGACCCATTACACAGATACAGAAATTTTTGATAGAATAGACATACATTATTTGTTCTATGTTTTTTCCCTCTCTTCTTGTCCCTTTTCTTGTTTTTTTCCTCTCTGTGTTTTGTACTCAGCTGACTTTTCATGCTGTCTCAAAAGGAATAAAAGATTTTTTCCAAGCACTAAGCTAACTTAGCTGTTTGCTCATTGCTGTTTCCAAAAAGGTCACGGCAAAAGTAAATAACCCAGTCCTTCTTTTTTCTGCTTATCTGTTCTACATTTTTCATTTGTATGAACTAATAGTTGCATGAATCATGACAGCAGACAAGATAGAGGAGAGCAGGAGGCGGGGTTACCAATCTACCTGCTCTGGAAAGCAAGCTTTTATACGTTGTTACTAAAAGTCTCTGCTAGCAGAAAGAAGTCGCTAGGCGCAAGGCACTTTTTTTTTAAATAAAAGTGCTAGAGGGGTCTGAAAAGTCACTAAATATATCGACAAAAGCCCCAAGTTTGCAACACTGCTCTTTGCAACCTTTGTTTTCAAATGATTTGCTGCTATTAGTTTGGACCTTTCTGAACATGTGCAGCAAATGGACTTATCCAATGGGGTAGATACTGAAGGCTATAATATTAAGAAACACTTAATATTATAAGTGTTCTGATGGCCTTTTAGCTAAAGGAATTGTATCAAACACATAATAAATGTTCAAAAATAAGGAATAGTTGTATTAACCATACATAAACAGAGTTTTATTGGGGCCCCCTGGAACTTGGGGCTCTACGCAACTGCCTAGGATTGCCTTATGGTAAATCTTTCACTGTCAAATAGCTGTTCCGAAACTTTTTTGACAGTAAACCTTTTCAAAGACTTTTCAAAGATAGCGTGCAGATTGCAACACACTCAGAGAACAATGAGGAATGATTCAGATGGAGGACTACTGCGCAAGCTTTTAAATTTGCTTCTCCCTGATTTTGCATGAACTACCAACATCCTTGCCAGACTACTTTGGCAGGTGTGAGTTCAGATGGTCACACACACACCTTGATGCCCATGGTTCAAAAGTATCAAGGTTCTCATGGTCACACTCACTGACAGACGGCTAAAACAGCTTGGGGTCAAATTGACCCCAGAGGAAAACAACTGCGTGCAGTATACGTTCAGCGCATAGTAAAAATATTAATACAACAATTTTATGCCTCATCAGTTGTCCCCATCAATTAGGAAAAGTCATGAAATATGAAGCAATGAAAGTGACCTACTATTTTTTGAATGATAAATTTTTAATTGGGTTAAATTGAACACAAGGACGATAGGAGGGTTGAGAACAAAGGTTGTAAAAGACCAAAGGAAGACAGAAAAAGGGTCATGTGAAACATAGGCAATGTCAACTACAACATCCTAACTGACAAAACAATGGAAAGGTCAAAGGTTTTGCTCTAGATTTTGGTTAATATATTCCATTCTGTTTTAAAGGATTAACCCTATGACTTAATATTTCTCCACAAATATTGAAATGTTGGGATTTTTAATGATGGAGAATATTATATATTCTTTTAATTAATTAATCACTAAAAAAAACTATTGTCATCTATTATACACTCCCTGGCC
>NW_015151162.1:362480-371261 GCF_000732505.1 Cyprinodon variegatus | reverse complement strand
TATTAGAGGGAGTGACCTTTTTCTTTGGTGGCGACTTTTTTTTGGCCAGGTTGTATTATCAACATCTCTTAAACCTAAAATCATATCTGTTGTGATTACAGCTATACACTTAATCCTTTTTAGAAGACACCATTTATTTTGTCTAATAGTTAGTGGAGGTTAATCTTTGAATTTTTTTTTTTTGCTGTTATTTTTTGTTGCAAAAGTGATATAAAAGAGAAAATTGCCTTACTTTTAAGTATGTACAATAAAAAAAATTTAGATACAGCAATAATCTTATTTCATTAGTTTTTATCTGATGGATATTAATGCACTGAAAATATGAATGTTTACTGTTTTAATTTGGGTGAATGCACCTGTTAAATCCATTGTTGAAACCCTATGTAAATGCAGATGCAACACCCAACATCAAAACATGCAGCCACATGCAGAGGTATGCTTTGGTGCATAATTTTCAAAATAGATGAACAGAAGAAATATAGCTAAATGCAGACCAGCTACTTCATACTAATACAGCAAACTTCATGTGGAAAACAAAAGAGACAAGGCCATACGGAGTCAACATTACACTGAGTAAAATGTTATGTGGAAAAACATTATGATTTATTAATGTCACAACAGTTTATTTTTAGCATCTTCCTGGTGCGAGTGCATTCAATTTAGGAAATAGCAACTGAGCAAAACATGTGACCACATTATCATATGGAGGCTCAGTTCACCTACTTAATCCATCAGCGGTGAACTCAAATCATCCTGATACTCTGTGATCACATTATGGTGCAGCATGCCCAGCTGCTCTCCTCTGGTAACACCTGTCCCATAACTCTTACGACACACAGAGTGTGTTGGGAAAGCTTCTATTCTTGGCCACCATTGTTTCTTCCTGTTAGACAAGATGTTGTAAGTGAATGTTAAGAAGATGAATAATGATGGACACAGGAAATCAACAAAGGACATATGATTTATATATTATACATGACAGCCCCTTTAACATATTTAACCCAATAATAACACAGGGACAAAAGTAATCTGATTATCATTTTGACTTGATGTAAATATGTTTCATATTTTACTGAATGACTATCATTTAGTCTTAAAGCTTTATTCAGTGCTGCATCATCTAGAGTTTTAATAGGAAGACTAGTATTGTAATATGGCGAATTTGTTGTTGTTTTCCCACTTAAACAAATCAGTGGACTGAATTTATATAGTGCATTTTCCAAAGCACTATAAAATTGTATTGGTTGTAAAATTGTAGAATTCTATTGTATTGCAATTGGTATGCAACTTTGGGTTAAGTGCCTTGCATAAGTGCCAGTTGACGTATGACATGAACTAGCTAGAATCTAACCCAGAATTTTCCCATATAAGACAACACTTACACGAGTCACTTTTGATAATAAAAAAATGTTAAAGAAACAAATATACCTCTGGATCATTTAAAACTTCCATTTTCTCCCTTGTTTTATTTCCATGCATAACCGCTGACCTGTTCAGCTAATTTTCAAATTTTCATATTTAAAAATAAAATATAATAACTGTAAAACTACAAAATTGTGCTTATATGTTATTGTCGTTATCCCCCGCTTCATCCAGAAATTGGTTGCGCGGGCAGGAGTCTTAGCAGACTCTCAGATTTCCCTCCCTCCAGACACCTCCACCAGCTCTGCTGGGGAAGCCTGAGTCGCTCCTAGGCCAGCTGAGAGATAGTCCCTCCATCATGTCCAGGGTTGTTCCCTTTGCCTCCTCCCATTGGGACATGCCTGGAACATTTCCCAGAGAAGGCATTGAGGTGACCTTCAAAAAAAGATGGCGGAACCACCTCAGATGACTCCTCTCAATGTGGAGAAGTAGCTCTACTCTCAACCTCTCCCGAATGACCGAGCTCCTTACCCTTACCTTAACCTAGTTGCTGGACACTCCCTGTAAGGAGAGCCAACCACCCAATATAGAAAGCTCATTTCAGCTGCTTGTGCTTGTATCTGGGATATATTTTACAGTTTTTTTTACAGCGGAGTGTGTATGACGTCATCCGCACGCCGGCTACCATTCATTCATCCTGTATGCTGAACTGCTGCTAGTTTTACTCACATACCTGGAAGATGTCTACTGCTACTACCACAGATGATCTCGCTCTCGAAATGGAATTCAGATTAGCTAGCCAAATGAATATAAGGGGTAGAGTGTAGCTACATGTATCCCTGCCTGCCTTTCACAACTCCAGCCGGGCGAGTGGATGACGTCATACATACTCCACTTTGTTTTAAAAAAATATAAATATAAAAAATATAACCGTGGATGTCTGGGGGACAGTGATTCGCCTACATGTTATGAATGCTGGCGTACCATAAAGAATACAGTACATTATGAACAGTTTAGTTTGTGCCTTCAAGTCATTTGCTTGGACTCCAGAGTTCTATGGCCAGGACAGAAACTATGCTGCTCCTCCTGAAACCAAGGTTCGCTAATAATCCAAATTCTTTTCTCCAGCACTCTGGTATAGGCCTTCCTAGGAAGGCTAAGAATTGTGATTCCACCTATAGTTGGAACAAACTCTACAGTCCATCATTTTATGCAGGGGAACCACCACCCCAGTCTGCCATTCCAGGGTCACTGTTCCCTACTCAAAAGGATGTTGAAGAGGTTGGTCAGCCACGACAGCCCGACAACATCCAGAGCTCTGAGGTACTCAGGGTGGTTCTCATTCTCCCCAGAGGCCTTGTCATTGTGGAGATTTTGGACACCTCTGTGTCCCCTGGGTGTGTTATGGTTTTCCCCTTTTGGACTTTGAGTTTTGAGTTATCTAAGTCACTCTGTTTTGTTGATCTTTGGTTTACATTCCCATTTGTGTTATATTTAAGCAGTCTTTAGCTACTCTCTGGTGCCCCCTTGTGCCTGTCTCCTTTTTCTAGCTCCCTTCTAGTCACTTCTATCCAAACCTTCTCTATATCAGCGGATTACTCCAGTCTTTTTCTGTCTACCATATATACTCTCGCTGGGCAGTTCTTCAGTGCTGGTTCCTTGTTGTTTCCTTGTTCCCATGTGTGTTTTCCATACGTCTCCTGGATTTTTGGTTTTCAGTACTTTGCTTTTAAAGTTTGCTTCTGTTGCCTTTGGGATTTTGATTAAAACCTACAAGAAATCTTTTCTGCCTCAGTCATCTCTGCATCTGGGTCCTCAACCAACCTCAACCCTCGTGTTGACAGGGTGATAAACACACCATCCCTCGTTGCATCTCGTAAGGCGTGTCATCCGGATAACAGCCTATTAGGGATATTTAACATCATCTTTTAGGAGGAAACTGTCATTAGATTACAAAAATAGTACATCAAATCAGTCCTTTTCCAATCAGGGGGTATAAATCGATCAAGTGTTTGGATGGTACCATTGTTTTAATATATTTAATATATTAACCCTGTCATTTGTCTCATTGTAATGTTTAAGGAACAAGAAATCATTTGAATTTTGCAACATTTTGTGTTGTGCATTAGATTGCTAGATGTCTAGTCTGTATTTATGAACATGCTGAAAAGCATATAGAATATTGTACAACTACTATGTCTAAGCCTAAAGGAAAGCCTTGAAATAACTAGTTTCAAACATGTTGCTGCAGGTAAAACCAGCAAGACACAACAGTGTGAGATGTCACGCTCTAAAATGAGAAGTGCTGGAGGCAGACTTACTGCTATGATTTAGGAAAAAGAAAAACACAGAGAAGTAAACATCAGTTGGCTGTTCAGTTCAATACCGGCTTCTAAATGCCAGTGAAAGTGCATTTCCAGTTGAGTTGGTTATAATCCCCTGGTCTTAGAAAATGATTAATTGGTGATATCTAAAAAAAAAAAAATGAAATGATGATCCCATTTTTAAAATAGGAATTTTTTCTCTGTCCTTTTTATTGTACTTTCAGCTCTGTCACAGTTGCACCCTTTGATCTGAGTCAGGTCCTACATCTGTCCTGCTTCACCAAATATGCCGAACATTCTTATTGTCATGTAAAATGTGATTTCATGATATTCTGAATATCTCTGCAAACTGCTCTCTGCTAACTATTAGTGCTATTATTATTACTACTAAAGCCCTCACATTTCTATAAATATTACAATGACCAATATCACATACCTACTTAGTAAGGGTCTGTTTATCATCTATAGGTCAGAATGCTTTTCAATATCTCCAACAGCCTGTAGACAGTGTATTTGTTTTTTTTCTTTTACTGACTTAACTTCTCTTTAGTTTGTCTCTTATTTTGGTACTCTTAGTCTTTCTCTCTTCAAAGTTAAAGTTATTTTTTAATGCAAAATAACACATGACTGTTTAGTGATTCAGCTTGGCACCAGGTAAATACTAGTGGCTGCCTTTGGCTTTTTTATGCAAACCAGTATAACCAAGTATTTATTATGTGTTAGCTTAAAGAGCAGCAGAGGTTGTTTGAACTTCTCATCCTGTTGTCCTCTATGATATAAACTACTCAAGTAAACGAACAAATAGATCATGTAAACAACACAATAAAACTTCTATCAAATCAAACTTCTGTGAAATTGTACTGCCCACTTAGGAAGTAACACTGATTGACAATCAATTTCAGATGCTGTTGTGCAAATGGAATAGACAGCAGGTGGAAATTATTGCCAATTAGCAAGACCCACTCAATAAAGGAGTGGTTCTGCTGGTGGGGAACACAGACCACTTCTGAGTACCTGTGCTTTCTGGCTGATAAATTTGCTCACATTCGAATGTTGCAGGTTCTTTCACACTCTTGGCAGCATGAGACACACTCTACAACCCACACAAGTGTCTCCATGAGTGCAGCTCATCCAGGAGGGCACATCAATGCAAAGTGTGGCAAGAAGGTTTGCTTTGTCTATCAGCATAGTGTCCAGAGACTGGAGGCACTACCATAAAACAGGCGATTACACCAGGAGACATAATGGAGACCATAGGAGGGCATCAACACAGCAGCAAGACCGCTACCTTTGCCTTTGTGCATGAAGGAACAGAAGGAGCACTGCCAGAGCCCTACAACATGACCTCCAGCAGGCCACAAATGTGCATGTATTTGGACAAGTTGTTAGAAACCGACTCCATGAGGATGGTATAAGAGCCTGACGTCCACAGAAGGGGGCTGTGCTCCAAATCCAATGCCATGGATGCTTGGCATTTGCCATAGAACACCAAGATTGGCAAATTTGCCACTGCTGCCCTGTGCTCAGATGAAAGCAGGTTCAGACTGAACACATATGACAGAGTCTTGAGACATGGTGGATATTATTGATCTGCTGCCTGCATCATCCTTCAGAATGACCGGTTTGGCAGTGGGTCAGTAATGGTGTGGGGTCTCAGAGCCCACCATGTGCTCAGCAGAGCTAGCAGAATGCCATTAGGTACTGAGATCAAATTCTCAGATTACATGCTTGTGCGGATGGCCTAGGGTTCCTCCTAATGCAGGACAATGCTAGAGCTCATGTGGCTGAGTGTTTCAGCAGTTCCTGCAAGATAAAGGCATTGAAGCTATGGACTGGCCTTTCTGTTCCCCATACCTGAATCTGACTGAGCAAATCTGGGACATTATGCCTCAATCCATCCACCAGCATCAGAGTGCACCACAATCTGTCCAGGAGTTTGAGGATGTTTAAGTCCAGGTTCGGGAGGAGACCGCTCAAGAGACCATTAACCACCTCATACAGGCATGTGGAGGCCACACACAGTACTGAGCCTAATTTTGACCTCTTTTAAGGACATAAGGTCAAAGCTGGATCAGCCTGTAGTGTATTGTTATACTTTAATATTGTGTGTGACACAAAAGGGCCTCCATTAGTTAATACATTCAATTTCCATTGATTATTTTCGTGATTTTGTATTCAACACATTAAAATTTGTACAGAACAAGGTATTAAATGAGAATATTTCATTTATTTATATCTCTGATGTGTTATTTGAGTGTTCCCTTTTATTTTTCTAAGTAGTGTATATTACTCTTGTAACTTTTTTTTATGTTTTAAATTGTGTTTGAGGTTGCTAGTTTACATATATACTCTATGTAATTTAAGACCCAGCTGCAATTTGCTTGGTTTGTTTACTTCTTGTCTATTGTAGTTTTGTGCTAATAAGGAGTGTTTCTATCTTGTTCTTCCTACCTAACCTAACACTTGGTGTTTGCCTTCTATTGAACGTGTGCCTATAAATTAATAAGCATGCTCTCTGTGTGCAGAGTTGCTGTCAACAACAGTCTCCATAAGACCTGGCTACATACACATACATCATGCAAACACAATCACAGACTTTGACTAAGTCTTTATTACTTATTCTACCTGTCAGTGCTTCACCTGACAAACTGCATGCTTGGCTGCCTTGAATTTAGCAGAGACTATAAATAGAAAAATGTTGACGCTCTGTGTTTGCCAGATAATAAATGTTGCTGCATTGGAGAGCCATTTCTGATTTGCTTTTCCTGTTCACCCTTCAGAATGCCTGTTTCTCTCTTTCTCTCTCTCTCTCTCTCTGTCTATATCTCTTTACATTCCTAAAATGCATTTTCCGACATTATGTTTTGATCGACAACATAAAAAAATAGCGATTCTTCGATTTAAATGAAAACCTGCACTGAGGTGTTACATACTAAGCACAATCAGCTTGCACACTTACAATATTTTGATTTTAGTAAAATATGTTGTAGGAAATTAAGTCTTCTAAAGGAAAAAGCTGTGAAAAAAATCTATCTATACAGGTAATGCTGACAGTTTTTTCATAATTAACCTTTTTTTTTGACAAAATAGAGGTTAAAATTCTTCTGTTCAGTTAGGTCTCTTAGAACATATACATGGTTTTTGCATTAAGGACTTCACCTAAAAATGTATGTATATGATGTATGTATATCATGAAAAAAGATGTTATTGGTTTATTTTGTGTACCAGATCAGCCTTACATAAATGCATTTGATGAGTGAAGGGGTACACCTTGGATGGCCCCATTTCCTCACAAGGCAACACAGAGGCACACAGGACAAACCATCAAACTCATACATATAGTCTGTAAAAGGAAGCTGAGGTTATTGCATGCACAGGGGAAACATGGAAATTCTATACAGAAAGAACCTTAGTTGATATAATGACATATTAAACTGCTGCTATTACGAGGGATGATCAAATACCTTTGTTGCAATTTTCTACAAGAAAAGACACTAAACTAATGTATTAAATAAAAAACAAGTGTGAAAGAAAATTTCTCAGGAAATGTGCAGAGAATTACCTTTAAAAGAGGCACAGCACAATTTCAGCATAACACCAGCGTTTCAATTATCCTCACACCGGGGACTCCCTCAGTTTGTCTCACAAGTCAGGCTGCACAGAAATCAGAGCAAGTGGGAGCAACACACATCAAAGAGTCCACCAAATCAAAGGCATTAAAAAGAAAACTTTATGTGAGCTTTTTAACTATTTTTTTAAAGGCATTTTGGAGAAGTAATTTATTTAGACCTAAATGTTTTCTCATGAAAGTTAAGAATGCCTAACCCGAATTGGTAAAGGACAGTAGCTGAGAAAGCCAAATCTATGAAGTTAACAATAAATCACAGTTTATAGTATGCCTCTATACTATGCATATAAACAGACCTCATGTCCGACTGTCAGGGTTATCCCCTTTTGGGACTCTAAGTTTTTAGTTTTCAATTATTGGTTATTCTGTTTTGTTGATCTTTGGTTTATTTTCCATTATATTTAAGCAGTCCTTAGTTACTCTCTGTTGCCCCCTTGTGCTTGTTTCCTTTCCCTTTGCTTCCTTCTACTTAGTTCCACTCACACCTGCTCCTTATTCAGCTCATTAGTCCATCATTTGTTCTGTTCCCCCATTTACTCCACCTCTGCAGTAACAGTGCTGGTTCCTTGTTGCTTTTTTGTTCTTCCATTGTCTCTGGCCTCCCGCGTGAGTTTTCTTCCTTTCTGGATTTTTGATTATCTGACTCTGTTTTTTCATTAAATCTACTAGATTTACCACTGCCTCCTGGTCTCTGCATTTGGGTCCTCAAACAACCTCCATACCAATCGTGACACAGACAACTTCACACGGTTACAAGAAATGTAGCTATTCAAACTATGTGTGGGACTATTTTAAGATTCAATTCTCTACTATTGCTGCTAAATGTCTTCTTATCCTGCAAAGGTAAAGCTCCTTATACCTGTCATGTTTCAGTCACTCTAAGACCAATGAACCTCCTCGTACGAAGACCAACTTCTGGAGGTGGTCTTGATCTGCTTCAAAGCAGCCTCTAATGTTGTTCACCACTGGAGTGTGTACCATCTTGATCTGACACAACTACAGAAAGCCTTAGCTTTGTTTTGACTTATTAAACCTCTCTAACTGGGTCTCCTAATCTGCCATCTTTTGCTTATAAATGTTACTAAACTGAGCAAATCATACCCTTCGGCTTGTAATAATAATAATAATAATACATTTTATTTCAAGCGCCTTTCAAAACACTCAAGGTCACTGTACATATAAAAACAATAAATGGTAAAAAGCAGTCGTCATAATTAAAAGAAACAACACAAATTACACAGAGGAAAGTAATATAAAATCATAATGAAAAGGCAATCTTGAACATGTGGGTTTTGAGTTTGGATTTGAATACGGGTAAAGACTCGGTTTTGCAGATGTCAGAGGGGAGAGAATTCCAGAGTGTGGGCGCAGAACGTGAAAAAGCTCTGCTCCCCATGGTTTTAAGACGGGCTGAAGGAACAAACCTTGTTAGAGGTATAAACAGCTGTGTGCTTTTTTTTTAACAAT
>NW_015151162.1:356336-361589 GCF_000732505.1 Cyprinodon variegatus | reverse complement strand
CGGAAGCCAGACTGGAACTGTTCATAAAGGTTGTTGTGAGTTAAGTGAGAATGAAGTTGAGAAGCGACTGTTTTTTCCAATATTTTTGAAATAAAAGGTAAATTTGAAATTGGCCTGAGATTATTGTAATTGTTGGGATCTAGTCCAGGTTTCTTCACAATAGGAGTGATAATAGCAGTTTTGAAAAGAGATGGAACAATTCCAGAACCAAGAGAGGAGTGGATGATGGCAGTTATGAAGGGGAGGAGAGCGTGAAGGCAGGATTTAACCAGGGCAGACGGGATGGGATCAAGTGGGCAGGTGGAAGATTTAGATTTGTTGATAAAATCAGAAATATCGGAGAGGGTAGGACGTATTTGTCAACATTGTCAATAGTTATAAATAGAACATTGCCAAACCTGAGATACAAAAACTGCTGTTGACCCTAATGAGTCTGCAGATGTAATAATGGCCCAAATATAGAGAACATAAATGCAGGAAGGAATAAAAAAAAAATGTTATCCTTATTTTTATTTTTCAGTCTGTGCTTAGTCCTTCCCTAATCATCTCTGTGAAATCGGAGCAATGAGAATCACATATTTTATTTATTTATTTTTTTTGTTCTCAAAAAGTACCTTGTGCAACCATACAGCACCAAACAAAAAGTGGATCAAAGGCCTTTTCCTGGTGTGAAAAAATGGTAACTGGTCCTTTTAATCAGTGGTTAAACCAGACACCTACCAATACAAATAGATGCTTTAAGCTTCTAGACGTATGAAGCTTCAAGGTCTCTGGTTTGAATACTGAATGTTTTTTTTGACAGCAAATAAATGGTTTATCCAAAATGGGGGATTTTATGAAAAACCTGATAGACTGTGAACAGGCAATATTGAACTTGTGATATTATCAAATGAGATATCGTACACATTTTTTAGTCTAATGATGTGTAAAAAGCCTTGAAATAAAATTAATTCAGAAGCATTACACAACCTTAAAAACAATAACTAGTTACCTGGAGGAAACTGACTAGAAGGGTGTATTGAGGAAAGAAGAGAAGATATGGCTGGGAAGGAGGAAGGACAATATAAGGTTTAGTCTAAAAATATAAATATAAATATTAATTGAATCTGTTATTTGCTTGTCCCAAACTTATACACATCCAAAACATAATTTAATTGAATTTCCAAAAAAACAAAGAAAAAACAAACAAACAAACAAGCAAAAAAAAAAAAAAAACCCAAACATGTAATATAAGGAAAGTCTAAAGAAAAATAAATAGAAAATAATGATTCTATGATTCTATGTCAATTCGCCATCAGGGTTGCAGTCAGTAGTTTGATTCTTCCTTGGTAAACTGAGATTTTTAATCACTGCCAAATTAGAGCTTAGGGAGTACTTTATGACTGTTCAGCATAAAACACTAATTAATTTGCCACTAATAAAGTGACGTAATGCATAACCCCACAAAGAAGCTTTATAAATCATTGGAACAATCAAAATAAAACAGTTTAGAGCTCTAGGTGTCATAACTGCAGCTTTCTATTGTGTTCTTTTTTTTCTCTCTCTGCAGCACTTTTCTTTCATCGCCTCAGGCTGTTTAATGATGAAGACCAGAGCTGTCTGCATTAGATGAGACTCCTCTGCTGGCTTGTCATGTTGTTTTTAAGTTTTCTACAAAAGGAGTCTGCTGAGTAGAAGCGGATACTTTAATCTTAATAATGCAGCATGTAAGCAGTAAAAGCAACAAAAGCAAGACACCACGGCCTTAAATGAACTCATCAGGAATTCAATAAACAATAAAGCCTTGAGGAGATGATGATGATGATGATGATTTGTCTCGTTATCAGTTTAAATTCTGAATTAGCACTAAGCTTCATTTTATGTAATTTTCAACAATTAAAGGGACTACTCACGATACCATTTCTTGCTAATGAACTGTCCATATATCTATTTGTACAACAGGGTTTGCATTTAAAGCAACTTCAAGAACAACAAAAAAAAAAAAAAAACGGAACCCCCAGTATTGCTTTGCAATTCCCTTGTGTGTGAAGAGCTGATATAAATCACCACAGATGCACACTTAGCAAGTGTGGGCATCTTTGTTTGAACGGACAAGAACTGCATGATTGCCTGTTTCCACCGGCGGTTGCATATCAGCTATCTGCTAATATTAATAGATCATAATGTCCATTTGGCAAGTTGTTGACATATCAAAAGATTAAGTTGACCTGCAGTATGGTCATTACATCAACAGATGTAACTGTTTTTTGTCTGGCTGGACTGCCACTGTGTGTTTCATTACTAGTGGAGCAAAGACGGGACACAATCTGCCTCAAGACAAGAAGTGATAAAGGAGCATGCTGGTAATTAGAAACATGAAACTCCCAGAAACCACAAAAGAGGACAAAGGATCAATAGTCCTCAGAGGAAGCTAGTAAACTGTCTGATTTAAAGCAAATAGAGATGCACTCAATTCTATCTTCACTCATTTTACCTATTCTCTCAGTGTGGCATAAAACATAAAAAGCGTTACAAACTTTTGAATCATAGCTTTGTTTAAGGTCCCTAACTCTGCCATCTGTAATGCTGGGTTGAACCATCTGAATTCAGTCTTACCAAAAACAGTTATAAAGTATGCCACAGCACATACATAACTAATATAAATCATTAGTAAGCGCCACAATGGGACAAATGTAAGTCCACACCAGTTTAAAATTTGCTTCTTTAATAACATGACCCTAATATAACCAGATAAATGCTTTAACTGAGCATTCTAACTTACTGTTTCCCAACAGAAAGCCATATATGGAAGTGAACTGAATAAGCACAGTACTTATAATATTTAATTTTTAAAGCAGTCTTCATGTGTTGGTTTCATAAAGTTGTTTAACCTCTAACATCTACAGAAACATGCAGACAATTAATAAAACTACAAATTTTGTAAAAAAAAAAAAAAAAAAAAGCTACAAACCTCAATGTATTTGGCGCTGTTTTACTATTACAAAGTGATTACAGACATTTGTATATGTTCACCCCCCACGAAGTATGACATGCATTCATAGTTAGCCACTTTATCCCTAAATAAAATCCTGTCCAACCTGAATTAGTCAGCTTTAAAGTTCACCTCTGTGCAACTTAATCAAAGTATAAACACAGCTGCTATGTGAAGGCCTCTGGGGTTTGGTGAAGACCAAGGAACCTGCAGATGGACTGAGATAAACTTTAAAAATCCTAAGTTAGGAATTATTGATTAAAAAAATACTGCTATACATCAGTATATGGCAGTGCACTGGTCAGACCTTGATCTGAAAATGAAAACAGTTTGCTGCAACTTTGAACCAACCAAGAAATGCTAATCCACATGAACCATGAGGGCAATGATCATAAATAGGTTGTGAAAGTGTGTCTACAGGTTTATGATGTCAGTCTGCATATGTTGAGTGCAGGGAGTGTATGTCACACAGCAGCAGGAAAAATTAGCAATTTGTATATGATCCCAAAATGCACATTTCTGATCTTCTTGCAAAACACTGAGGGCCTGATATATAAAGATTCCATATAAAAAGCACAAAATTGCATGTGAAAATTATTCTTTGTAATTTGTTATTGTTAATGTTATTTTGTTAATTTGTTAATTTTATTTTAGCTTGTTGCAGGTGACCAACAATGTTTTTTGTGCAAATGTTTAGATGTGCAAATTGATTTAGTTCCACCTATTAAAATATACAGATTGAGTGTTCTCATCTTTTGCAGAGGATGAAAATGGGATGACAACAGTTAATAATAATAATTATAGTATATCTCAAAGGTCAACGAACAAAAGTAAAAAAAAATTAAATGAAAAAATAATCGTGCTTTGTGTATGATTATGATTTATTAGATAGAAGGGGAACAAACCCTTTTGTAAAGAGATGCGCACTCCATGTTCCCCCATACACTCCTGTCTTTTTGCAGACTCATTGGATATTCCATTTTTCGTAAACATGCCGAAATATTTGAGTTCAGTCACTTTTTTTATTTATTCATGTGGTTTAATTGTATAAAGCAGACATTTGTTTCTTTACTAATAGTATTCTACTATTGTTATTTCTGACATTGCAAATATGTTCACGTTCTCAAATATTTCTCCATTCTCTGGCAATGTCAATGGCCTTAGATATATTTCTGAGTCAGTTTGCACATGACTTCAATGCAAAAAACAGCTGCTGCAGTTGTGTTAACGATTAGAAGAATCGCTTTGCATGTGGTAAATGTTTACAATTGCATATCCGCAACCCACAATTTTGAGTAGTTTGGGCTTTAAAATGTCATCTGAATATTGATGAAGACAAACACTGTTGAATGACAAATGCAAATCACTTCTTACCTTCTTTGAAGATCTGTTCTCCGCATACAAACATGATTTCAGCTATTCATAGATGCACAAACTTTCTGAAGAGCAGGACCTATGTGTTGTAAATAACTAGCACTTCAAATTAAGCTGAGCACACCATCCTAATAGTGAAAAGTGGCAGTGGCATCATCATGGTTGGGGCATTGTTAGGGGTACAGGGAATTGATGGGAGGATAGATACTGCTAAATACAAGTAACCTATCGCCTCACCTTCCAGTAGGTCAACAACCTACAGTATGCAACCAGAGCTTCAACAGGATGGTTCAAATCAAAGCATCATAAAGTATTTGAAGAGAAGTAAAAGTCCAGGACTAAACCCAGTTCTGACAGACAAAACCACAAATATATTTTCTGCTCTTCTCTTTATGATTTAAATGCTTTAAAAACGTTCTTCCACAAAGTATTGTACCTCGAAAAGTCCAGTTGAATTTCATAATTGTATCAAGTTCAAACATTAAGTCAAGTGAACTTTATAGGATGTCAATAGTGCTGTAAGAGCAGAAATGCTCACCCATTCATTTCTATCTGAGAACCCCTCAGCCATCACTCAAGTCACCTGAATCAAGGTGCAAATGGAGGTCAAACAACCCAAGGAGGCATGCCAAGGGTTGTATTACAGAAGAGGTGGAATAGCTGATGACACAGGGCACACCCTCAGGTTACTAACTGCAGCATATTGACATGGATGAGTTCCTGCAAACTGCTAGTAGCCATTACTTTTCAAGCTGCACAACTAATAGTGCCTGAAATGGGTGTGTCATTTGATAAGATTCTCTTTCACACATTATGAGCTCAGATAGATAGATAGATAGATAGATAGATAGATAGATAGATAGATAGATAGATAGATAGATAGATAGATAGATAGATAGATAGATAGA
>NW_015151162.1:346855-355021 GCF_000732505.1 Cyprinodon variegatus | reverse complement strand
GTCAGAATTCTTCGAAAAATGTAATTATCTGCTTTTCTTTAATGTGACAGTTTTAGCTCATCTTTAGGGAACCCTTTAGAGATTTTAGTGGTTTTATTAATAGAAATAATAGATCAGATCATGTTCCTTCTAACTGCAATAAACTGCAGGACTGATTTTAACGTCCCTATACTTTCTTTATAGCATGTTTTATTGCATTTATGTTTGTCTTGTAAACCAGGAGGGACTCATATAGGCTACTTAAAATTATAACACAGACATATGATTAACTTTCTTCAAAATGTGGGTTTTCTGAACTTTCATAAAACTCATGATTGGATGATGTGGTCAGCAGTATAGTTAAATAAATCATCAATCAAAATAGCTTTCAAGTCTGTATTGTTTAACATGTTGTGAAATGACGTGGTAAAACATTATTTAACACCTTATATTTTATATATTGTGTATTCCTGATTAGTCCCTTGGTAATTTTATGTGTAGCTTTAGTCGCGTAACAGATTCTTTTGTTTTACTGTTTTACTGTGTTTTTTTATTTATTTTTTATTTATTTGTTTATTTTTTTTTGTTTTCCCCTCGTTTCTCAGCATCTTGGTTAAACTTCATAGCTGTGATCAACCACCTCTTTCAATGTCATTAATCACTTATGCTTTTATTTTCTGTTTTTATCCACACCTTGTTAAATCCTTCTCTTCCTATTTTTGTATTTCTTATTCATTGGTACCTCACTTAGCTCTGTATTTATGTGACTCTTTGGGCTTAGATGTTATGTACTTTCCACAGAGGTACTATGTTGTTGTTGTTTTACATTTAATTTTCCCAGTTTGTATTTGTAGGATTTCAAAAGTTGCTTAACAATCAGATATGTTTATTTGTGACACAAGTAAGATAGATAAAATCTGCAACCGTGCAAATATTGGACACTCAGCCCAGTCACAATGCTCTAACTGTATTTTGTAGATATAGAGAAGACTGGTAGCAAAAAAAAGAGCATATCATGTAAAAGTTATTGTATTTTCCTCTCTGTTTGGTTTTCTGTACTTTTTTTTTTTTTTTTTTTTTTTTTTTAGAATTAGAAGAATAGATCTGAGCTTGCATCCAAAAAGTATGAATTGACCTTAGCATTTTAAAAAATGCTATTTTTTTTTTTTGTATGATAGTCATGTGATTAATTCAGCTTTTAAGAAAAATATGGAACTGCGAGTTGAAATATTTGCATTAACTGTAAATAGAGGTGATCAAAGTAACAGCGTTTACAGAGAATCATTAAGCTGTCATATAAAGGCATGCAGTATCCCATGTTCTCCGCTAGATGTCACCAGAGATATTTGATTCTGAATGGTAAAATGGCATAAGATGCAGGTGTCACATTTGTCCTCAAGGGTCAAAACAGATGTTCTATGCCAAAGAGAGCTTAGAGCAGAAAGTTTTATATATATATCTATATATCTATATATATATCTATATATATATATCTATATATAGATATATATATCTATATATAGATATATATATTAATGATCATTTTGTAGACACAGAGTGTATACAAAACACAATTTCGTTTTGTACATCTTTCCAACAGTAAATGAGCAGCAGCGTAGCAGTGAAATGAGCATTTTCATTTCATAAAGTGCAGCAGTGATTGAATGTAAACAGTGTGGGTGAAAAAATAACCTGTTGCAAAAGGAATTGATGTCCAAAGTTCAGAGCAGTCTAAATATATATATATATACAGTATATATATATTTGGTAAGAAAATGCAGTAGAAAAACATTTTTAAGTTGAGTTCTGTTTGGTTTGGTGTTGTCAGTGTGATGCAGAGTGTGTGACTTGATGTACAGTTTTTTTGAACAGTTCAGCTGCTTGATGGCAGTGGGGAAAAAGCTGTGCAGAATTTGCTCAGCCTGCATCTTTATCTTAAATCTGTTTGTTCCTTAAGTTCCTAACAGAGCACTTCACTCTCAATCTGCAGGTTTACTTGCAGTCCTTCAAATTTGTAAAAGCCTGGCTCTGTTGGAGGTGTGTTCCTGTTAAAAAGGTGTCAGATAAAATGGGCAGGGAATTGGAGAAGTATAAATATACTGAATTTGAATTAATTAAATTGCATTAATATCAGTGAAAGATTCTTCAATATTAACTATCAAGATTAACTTAAAAATACATGTTTCTGCACATGCTTAACATCAGTTTTTTTTCTTTTTCTATTTGTTTTTTACTCTTGGCATTATAGAAAAAAGGAAATTTACACAAAAATATCTTGATCTGTGCTATATTTTGGGGTCTTGCAGCTATATTCAGGTGTTTTTGCATATGGTAAGATTCAATTTATATCACGGACAGATTACCAAACACAATGAAAAGAGCATCAAAGAGACAACAGACTGTTGTGTCGAGCAGGAGTTTGCCCTGAAACGGAAGGGTTGTTGGTCCAACCTCTAGCTCTGGCAAAACACTTCTCCTGCATTGCATACTGATGCTTGTCTTTGAGTACCTGAACAGATTATACAAATTCAATTAAGGCACCAAGGTGTCCCTTTGTTACACTTGTAGGCCAAATGCTGAGGTCCACCATTTAATAGCAACAAAACATGTTAAATGCACTAATTGACAATTGACTTCCAATAAAGAAGAATTGAGTTTACTTTCACTAGAGGATATAGTCAAGCAAAATTGTGTCATATGAGACATTTACAGTGCATGAAGTAAATTATAATGCATAAAGACAAAAAGCATTTTTTCAAACATAAATATGATAATTGTTTGACCCCCTAAATATCATGTTTTATTTTAATTTACCATCATGCAAAGCCTATGTTTAGCATTCATGATTTTTCTTTCCGTGAATCGTGTTGTAAATTCCTAACTCAAAGGCATTTGCTATATTTGTTTTCTATATGATATTTTAATCTTTTTCTCTCATTTAATTATTGTCACTAAAGCTCCTGTAACTAATTTGCTATGTTGGTTTTGGACCTCAGTGGTCAAATCCTGCACGTTATAGACGGTTTCATAGTTCAGTGCAACTGAATAAAATAAAGTCTTTATTAGCTGGATAAACTTGTTGCAATAAATGTGGTAGTTTGGCCAACTGAATTACCTGCATCAAAGGAGAGACATGTGCAGCCCTTCAGGGCTTTAGTTTAACGACCGTCTTGTTTTGTTGATACAACAGTTCACATCTTTTATCTCAAGGGGGCGCTTTTAACTCAAACTCTGAGTGAATTTGCAGCGTTTAACACCTCTGTTTTTAGACAAGAAGGACAATTAGGCAAAAATCCAGACCTATATACACTAGAAAGAAACAAGTGAGCATGCCCTTCTCCATCATTTGATAATGTCAGGGATCATCACTCTTATTGGTAAAGAACTAAGTTCAGAAAAATGGTTCCTTAGGCTGGTAATCAAAATAAAAAAAAAGCAGGGCAGCTCTTATAAATATTAGAGAATAACTGCTGGATTGTTTGAGCAAATATATTTTCAGCATCTTACTAAAAATTTCCATTAATTCTTATTGGGGAATTTTCAAAGTAGTCAGTCGGACTGTAGGGTATCTCTAAGAATAATATATGATTGCAAACAACCGTCTTTAATGTAGAATAGTAAACATGTGCATGTGTTCTACCCTATTGGTTATCCTTATCTCATTAGTATGCCTGGAGGGTTTCCATTGTATTCAAACTGCTGTGTGAGAGGAAAAAGTGAGGCTTTTGTCTCTCAAGCTCATTGATATTAAAACCACAACATTCTTACAAGCAGCTCTTACAAGTAAAGAGCCACACATTAGGGTAAAATACACATATCACAGGTTGGTTAAACTGCCACATGGTAAAGAATCGGAAAGAAATGGAAATTGCAGTGCAAACATTTATATTTTTAAAATTTTAATGCTCTGTTCTAAAATAGACATATATATGGTTAATGCAAGTACAAGCGCATAGAATCTTAGACACTTTAGAATTATGAGCAACTTTAGACTGACAAAATGCACACATATACAATGTACTCTGTATTCCAGCTAATATCAAAGAGCTGGCAGCGAGGAGAAACTGTTGCTAAGAGACCCGGCTTCCTCGCCTTTTGCCGTTCAACATCATTAGCTGGCCTTTACAGTCACTTTTCTAACCACTCAGCCTGGTCATACGATGTTCCTGTGGATGAAAAAAAAAAGGGTTCACCTTTCTGCTTTGACAATCCTTTAGGTGTTTCCTGTAACCAAAAGGAAAATGTTTTATTGAAGCCACAAGTTTTGGAAAGAGAAAAGGTGTTTGTGTCGACAGCAGTTTATTGACCAGATAAGCAGCAGGTGAAACAAACCAGTGTAGGGTCTGAGTGTAGCTGATAAAATTCTTCATTATTCCTATTAGTGCATTTATTGCCTGACTAATACAGTTGGTTGCAGTTTATCTCATGCTTAAAATGCTGCTGCTGCTTTTAATACACAGTAAGTATATATAACACATGCAGGGTTTTATGTCAGTCTGTGAAAGTTTTTTTCTTCATAAATCTTGAAGACCATTACTAAGCTTTCTACCCTTTTTTATCAGAAGAAAGGGTCATAAGAGTCTTTATTTGCTTAATTTGCTTACTTACAAATTTCACATTTCCTTGAGTCTAATAGACAAATTCGGACAACCATATCATGTTGTGAGTCTTTATGTTTGGCTTCAGCGACCCTCCAATAAATTTCTAAATCGACTATTCAAAGTATAGCTCAAATAACTAAAATATTTACATGTAAAACAACAATAAGTGTGGTGCTCTCTGGTAAATACAGTATTTATTCTAGTATCTGTCTCTGAGTCAGTCTTAGCCTCCACAGTGTGAATGATTGCAGCTGTTCAGCCAATGCAAGTGGTCCTGCACATGTAGTCCTTTATAAGGCAGCAGTGCACAGGCTTTTTGATGGAGGTAAATGTAGGTTGAAGCAAGCATGAGCAAAAATGTGAAAAAATAAATGAATGATCAGAATCACAAAAGAGAGAAAAAAATTGAAGTAGATAATGTTAGGATTTCTATCACATACAGTAATCCTTGCAACTCTGATGATCTTTGTCTTGGATGACTGCAGCTATTTCAAATGCTATCAGCAACTAAAGTACAGCAGAGCTAGAAGTAAAGTCTGACTGGAGAAAAAAGAAAGGCCTTTGTTACATAAATCCTTTAATGCAATTCAAACAAAAGAAAAGGTAAAAATTCATTTTCGTTTATTGATATAATCAAAATCTAAAAGAAAGGGTGTTTTGCAGATGGATACATTATAAAACAGAAAAACAAAAAGCAGTTGGATTTCAAGTTGTCTAGACAGCTTTTAGAATAATCCTTTTGAATATCAAATAGAAAAAAACAGAAATCCTTTAGAGTTTTAGGATAAATGAGATGAATAATGGAGGTATGAATTTAATCAAGACTTTTTTTGTAGTGCCTATTGTGGTAAATACAAAAGTGATGATAAGAAAGTGTCAAATACAAAACCATGACAGGTCTTTTTGTCATAGCTAATTATGTTTTGGTTTTCTCTTAAGGTTGTTTAGATGATTTTTATGCTATTGCTTTTTAGTTAGTTTATTTGTGTTGAGTTTGGAAGTTCTTTGTTGTGTCCTATTGTGTGCATTTTGCTTTAGTCTCTTATGCCACTATTATTCCTCAGATTCCTGATGGATGTATAAAGGTAAATTCTAATAACTTTTTTACATTTGTTTACAGATATGCCAAAAAAAAGATTTCCTTTTAATTAAAAAATGGTTTGAAACAACAATGTGCAAATTGACATTCCATTATAATGAAACAAATTTAGAAACCCCAAGTTCTGAAAGATAATATCACCTCTTTCCACGTAGATAACTTAAGCGAGAACCTTCTCCTGTCCATCTTCTAGTCTCTTTTATTGGCTTGAAGAATCAATGTTCTACTATCAACTTTTAGCTTTGATGTTAGATAGGTTTCATGGTTTCCCACGGTATTACAATATGGTGATGACGATCTGCTTCAGCATTATTTTTTTGACAGATGATCTCAGATTTTTCTCAACCAACTCTATAAACGACACCATTGTTATGGATTGGAGAGCAGGCCAGGTCAGGCCAGCCCAAACCATCACACCTATGCTGCAGAGTTTGGATCAGGTTAATTTGCTGAAATGCAGCATTTACTGAATGCACAAAATTGGTAAAAAGGTAAAAATATCAATAATGGGCATTTCAAATATGCATGGCCACATAAAAGCTATTATTTGGATGTAGATTGATTCATAGAATTATGTTTTATAAAATTTTTTGAAAAAGTTATAAAACTGTTAAAAATAATGAAAATAATTAGGTTATTCAATAAGTAATCTGAACGGTATCAGAAATCATCATCACCCTTAGTGATTAAATGTATCATGCGGATTTCTAGTAGGAATTGTTGCCTTGCAGAAAGAAGGTTATGGGTTTGATTCCTTGCCTGGGGTATTTCTGCATGGAGTTTGCATGTTCTTCCTGTGCTTGGGTTCTCTCCATGTACCCTGGCTTCCTTCCACTGTCCAAAAGCATGACTATTATGTTAATTGGTTCCTCTAAATTGTTCTTAGGTGTGAGGGTGTTTGCATGGTTGTGCGTCTGTGTTGCAGGGCGACAGTTTGGTGACCTGTCCAGGGTGTACCCCGCATCTCGCCCATGGACTGCTGGAGATAGACACTGGCCCCAACGTGACCTTGATGAAATAAGTGGAATGGATGGAATCCTAGTAAGCAATGAATGACAAACTGTCCATGTAAAACAAGACAAAACACATACTGAAGTTTTCCTCAAATTCAAGCAGAAAGCAGAGACAACAGTTAAGAAAAATATCCATTCATATTCTGGGCTTGAAAACTTGAGAGTAGTTGAGAGTGTAGTGAAGTAAAATCCATCCTCTCTTCTAACAGAGCATAATATTAGTTTTGAAATATGGATTGAGATTCCTCCAGGCAAAGGAGAACCACAATCTAACTTTCATCAGTAGTCAGTTGAACACCTGTGAAGAAATTGGTGTACACTGCCGAAGGTAACAAACTCATATTTTATATATGGTTTTAATACAACTCTTGAGATACCTTGCAAAAGTATTCACACCAATGGTTTCTGTGCGATTACAACAGCAAGCTAAAATGCAATTAAGTGGGATTTCTTTTTGCAAAAAAAGCACAAAATATTGTGCATATATTTTAAGGGGAAGAAAAATGAGACAAGATTTTTCAAAGTTTAACCAAGCAGAATAACAAAACAAAAAACAAACTATATGTAGGCCTGTATATGTATATAAACACTAAGGTTTCTAAGCTTCCTCAATGCATAGAGTCATTTCTGTCTTTTATTTAGGAAAGCTTCACTGTTGGATATATGCACAATGCTGCATTCAAGATGTTTTAAATAACTGTAGCAGCTGTTCATATCTATACCTATAAACTTTTCTGTTGGTCAGCCAAATGGACCTTCTTATGCTGACATATGATGCAGAGATGGCCACCTAATGCTGTAGGCTGTGTGAGAAGGGCTGTAGGCTGACTGGGGGCTTTGGGTTAAACACTTCATGGCTGACTTTTAGATAAAATGGGAAAGTGAGCAGAGCTCACTTGCATCTGTGCTGGGCTGAATGGGCGAGATGTAAGGGCCTAATAAAAGGTGAGGTCTTCCTCTGCAATTTGTGCTTGTATCAATGATTTTCCTAATCTTGACTGGAATAAATTCTTAAACATGTTTCTTCCTTTGTGTACGCTATCTGATAAACATTCCCCATCGGATCTAGACCGGGTAATAAATGGGTGATACAACAATGATTATATAACATATAAAAGCATGTAAATGCGTATTTTTATCATACATCTACCTTTACAAAAAGTCAAATAATATTCTGCTTACAAAAAGAATAAAAAACATGGAACTGATGGAACATTTCATGTAAACTTTCCCCAACATTTTTATAATTATCCTTCATCTTTTGTAGTTTTTCCAGGGTTCCGTTTACCTTCTTTTATCATATCTTGCTATTATTTTAAAATCAAGATAAAGTAGCTTTGTGTCATGATCGGTTTAGAGATAAACCCACATGCAGAACACCACTGGAGACTTGGTAAAAGGTTTAACAGAGTTTATTAAAGTTTCACACAAGACAAAAACAAGATTCTGGTTCTGGTCCGGGCAGGATTCTCTG
>NW_015151162.1:335958-346759 GCF_000732505.1 Cyprinodon variegatus | reverse complement strand
TAGGTGCTTGTTGAGGATTTTAGCAGTTCTCAGAAGTTTCAAGCTGGGATTTACTTGTTATGTTATTGTTATGTAGCTCGCCAACTGAAACTGCCTAGTTACAATCTGTAAAATAGTTTAAAAACATGGAAAAATGTTCCCTTATTTAATGTGAGAAATTTGTACAATGATCTATTGCTTGTAACACCTGGATGACATACACTGACACAACATATTCATGCCTAAACTTGTAAATTATGTCTTCCTCAGTTTTTTTCTTTCCTCTGGAAATCACACATTTAAATGACTACAGATGATTAGGTGGATACAGTTATGGGTATACATTCCACACACACATGAAAAAAATGCTCACACCTCACACAGAATACACAGAAGTGTTCAAAGCACTCTCCCAGACACTCCCCTGGTGTGCTGTCAGGTGCAAAACAGTGAAGTGGCAGTTTATACCAGAGAAATGACACAAAGAAGCAGCAATGAAATCCTCCCAAGAACATTCACTTTTCAAGGTTTTTGTGTTGTGAGGCGACAGAGTTCAGTCAGGTGATAACTGCAGTATGTCTACACAGCGTTTTACAATTTGAAACCTTTTAGCAGCATCTGAAAAACTTGATGTCACCATGAGAAGTTTATAAGATATTTTTAGAGAGGATCCAAACTCAGAAATTGCTGTATTGAGGCTGGTTAATAATGGATTATTGCTATATATTAAATAACTAGAACTAGAAGTTATTTAATTAATAGGTAATTCAAATCAAGGGTAAGGCTAGTTATTTATTATCAGTTGAATGATTATAACTGTAATTTGCTTACTGACTTACTGGTTTTAGCCTCTTACATAAAAAGTTGGACTCCTGAATCCAGCTGTTAAAAATTCAGTCGTCTTTCATCAATTTAGTAATATAGGCTACAGTTCTTAGCAAAGTTATTAATCACCAACCAACTAAATGTGTTTCTCATTTGGATGCTACTAAAGGAATAGTGAATCCAGACTGAGTGATGAATGATTCACTGTGTAAAATAAACACAAAAGACAGCGAGTTAAAATACAATGGTACCTTTATTAGCTACAATCACACAATATTATACCCTAATAACTAAACAGACACTAAACACTATTGAAAATAAGGTCAAATAAAGAGATAAAAGGGGAAGACGGGTTTAAAAGTCCAATTAAAGTCTGAGAGATGTTAGAAGTTTAAGGCCCAATGTCAGTCTGCAGCTAGCATTAGCATTCAGTTAAACTCTTAAAATCATCAGCAGATGAATCATAAAGCTTATTTCAAATAAAACACCAACACACATATCTATTCTACCTAGTTCACCCAAAGAGAGCACATATTAAGCATCAGATAGAAAGGATGGGGAAGGATGATGTTACTGTTTTGGTTTGGTGGAGCGAAGGCCTTTGGCTCGCTCCGGTTTAACTGCAGGTAGCCGAGACTTCTCCCTTTTTGCTACCGTGGTTACTTTGTGGCTTCTAATGGCTCATCAGCAAACAGCAATTGGGGGCCCTGCTGTTCAACATTTAGGTTTAGGTTAGCAGAGCTGGATCAGCTCTCCTCTGTCTCAGCTGCAGCAGGCTTCAGGGGACACTGCGTTGAACTCGGCTTGAATTACAGGAAAAATAAAAACAATACATTTAACTGTTTCTGAATGGCACAGGGCTGGCAAAATAGGAAGTTGAACATGAAGTTACTTCTTTTATAACCTCCGCCAGAGGGGTGGGTTTTCAGAGGGGAGTAGTTCTTGTTACATTAGTGGCACTTGATCACAACAATGTCAATAATGATGTTGGATTTGCTGATGATGTCGATGATAGTGCCTTAATTCTAAATAAAGTAAAATAATAACAGAACAATAAAGAAACAGTAGAGCATGTGGCAGGAATTTAAATAAAAGAACCAATGAGTGATCATTTTACTTTCTAATTAGGACAAAATGTATAAATTAATTCCAAATTTATTAAAGAGTTAAATGAAGTGCAATCAAGAGAAGTCTTTAAGTTAATGCTTGAGGGCCTTGCAGAGTAATTGTCAGCAGTTATAAAATCTATGAAAAATCAACACAATTATAGATGTGCGCTCATGGGTGGAGGTCTTGATTTGCAATAAACGCCAGATAAATAGAGCAAGGACCTTTAGTGCACTTATTCACAATCAGAAAAAAAGAAAGCATCGAAGAACTATAAGAAAAATGCAACATCAAGCCCCTTTTATATTTTTCTAAATTGGAGTTATATACAAACACATTGGTAAAAGTCACCATGTCTCCACCCGTGCTTATCCATCATGCCAATGCGACCTTTTGTAGTGCTGGTTGATGCTTCAGTGTCGACTCTGTTTCCATGGATACACCAAAAACCAATCTACGTCTCAGATTCCCTATGCTGGTCAAAAACCAAAACATGTATCAAGTGTTTGTGGTGGCTGTTCATGGACCAGCATTAGAAAAAGCTACCAGTCCTGGGAGAGATGTGGCCATTGTCTTTTTTTTAAGCCAGGTAATATCAGTCTTCCCATTTCCTAATTTGGTGGGTCAGGGAGCTACAGTGGTGTCATGCCTATTTCATTTGGAGAGAAGATTGTGTCTTGCATAATGCATAATGAAATCTGGACTTATTGCCTGTGGAAAGATATTGCTGTGAAAGATGTGGCATTCTTTTCCATTCTGGGACTCAGCTTACATTTCTCCTGGAAGATTACACAACAAACGCTCAATATCACAGCTATCAGGGTGTGAGGTTTGAACGGGGAGGTGGGGTGCATTCTGACATGTGCATATGTGTTTGTTTCATCTGTTTATGTGTCCTTTTTTTGTTGGCGAATACACTGCATGTCTTTGCAGGCTTTTAAAGAAAAATATGCTTCCTCATGTTGGAAGCTGGGATGACAGTCAAACTGCAGTCTCCATGTCACTGTAGCAACAATACTTACTTATATTGACCAACCACTGAAGAATAAGCATGGTTAAACATTTTCTTGGAAAAAAATATAATCCTTTTGTTTTTCTTTAATAAAGTTTGTTTATTCATGTATCCATTTAAATCTATTCCCAAAGTGAACAAAAAATAACTTAATGAGAAAGATTAAACATCCTCAGGGAGAGAAAAAGTTAATTCTAACAGGAGCAAAAAGGAAGATTAGTGCACTAGTCCAGTTACATCCATGATTGCTTGTTTGCCTCCTTTAACCAAAGTCTGAAACAAATTGTTAAAACATTTTCTTAGAGAAAAGAAAAAGCTGATTTAGCAGATGCAGATGTAAAATGTACTAATACGATCTAGAAATTGAAAGAAAAGTTATATGGAATAAAATCATTCACTTTTATTGAGCAAATAAAGTCTACCTGTTAATGGTTCCAACACTTATCTTATCAGTCTGATACCCTTTATTCCCATAGCTGTCAAAACCTTATGCTGTTCCATCTGTTTATTACACGTCTCTGCTCTCCACTTCTGCCCAGAGAGCCTAAAATTAAACTGTGAATATTTTCGCTTTCAATTTGAAGCTCTGATGAGAACTTAAAAAATATATATATGTATATATACAGTATATATTTATAAACAATGCTATAGGTTATAATACAATTGTGTCCAGAATAATTTAGGAAATTTTGATTGCTGCAGTCTTAACAGTGCATTTATTTACAGCTATCATGTAAATGTTTTATTTTTTTATTGTAATGCTAGTATTTTTAAGAAGTAGACTTATAGATAAGAAATCTATTAGCTAATACAAATTCATCATCTAATTTATTTATGCCTGCTCATGATAAACAAGTGACTTTGTATAATAAAGTTAATAGTTCATATCCATCATTAACTAGATCACATTTGTGTATGTACAATTCAGTCTATACATTTACCTGCTAACATTGTCAGGATGTAAACACCAGCTGTTTACCCACTGAACAGCAGCACAAACAAGCTAAACAGCAAAGTTTGATCGTTACTTATGTCAACATGTGGAAAACTGTGATAAAAGTTTGATCAGGCTTGGTTTGGCATCAATGTCTTTTTTCCGACTTTACAAAAAGGGATTACAGTATGTGTGTGGGTAAAACTATTAAACCAATGTCCTCATATCGTTTAGCTTTTGGGTAAGTTTTATGCTCACTTTGTTCCTCTTGTATTCTATTTTGTATTCTTTTCATATTATATTTGTTTTGCAGGTGCTGTTATTATACTGTTTCCTAGTAAGAAAGGTGCTAGATTACGTACCATGAAGTTCTTTATGAAGCATATTTGAATATATTTCACACACTAAAATCACTTTTTTTTTTTTTTACAGTTAGCACTCATAGGGGCAGTATTTGTTTACATTCACCTCCCTGGAGGCTCAACAGACCATTATCACCTGTGACTACCAAAACAGTATGTGGACTGAGGGGATGATACCACCTTTAGAAATATATATATAAAAATCCCTGCACAAGCTTGCTCTCCTTTGCGAATCTGAGTTGTTCATTAGAAATTAAAAGTGTTAAAAGTGGCAGGAGTTTTCTAACATGTTTAATTAACTACCCCCTTTTACACTTTTTAAACAGTTAAACATTTTACAATAGTTATATTACTGCTCAGATTTGATGCAGTTTGCCAAATAAATGCTATACATATTCTCAATTTTTTTTTACGGATCCGACTCTCAATAGTCTGGTTTGCATAATCTACCTACTATTAATCTGATATAAAATGCAGTGCGACCTATTGTCATCTGAATTATGATATACAAACCTGAAACTAAATCAGAACAGTCTAAGTAACAGAACAATTAATGCAGAGTTAAAATGGACCATTTATTCAGTTATCTCCTGGTAAGGATAAGGTTAATAGGAGAATCCATCAAGAAGTCAATGGAGATTCTCTTTGACCTGCAGATATCCACAGATAAGGTTAAAGAACCTTTTGCACAGATATTGCCTTTATGAAATAAAAGTAAGAAGAAAACCATTGTTGCAGGAATTTCTATTTAAAGTTTTATTATAATAATAATGTAAACATTTGTGGTAGGTTATCATATAAAATCAAAGTTTGTGGCTTTCACATGTGAAAATATGAATAAGTTGAAGGAATGTGTACTAATAGGCAATGTGGAAATAAACTACTTTGTGATGCTGATTTACCTTTTTACTAAGTTATACAAGTGCATGGTATGTACATGGTAAGTACATGCATGGTAAAGTTCAAATTATTAAAGACTACAAAACACCTACTTTTTATTTCCAAATCCAATTAAGCATTTGATAGTGTTTTATGCAAAAGAACAGAAGAACAGTTGTAAACAATTAGATGAAAAGTCAAAGGAAAGCAGAGGAAAACGATGAAAAACAGTCAGTGGGAAGAGGTTATGGTAATGCAGGCGGGGCAGAGATGGAAAAGCTAATGATCATACAGGTGGAGGCTAATGAATTCATCTGCAGGGCTCCAAGGTGCTGGTAAGGCTGTGATAAAAGTTATCCCCACACACATACCTCTCCTCACTCTGCCTTTTACCTGAGGAGTGGGAACAAAGACACATTGAATTTATGAGTTTCCTTTCCACACTATTACTGATGATAAATGCTTCCCTCCGGCTTTAACTCTCATTCTGGTTCTTGATGACAGACTTCTAGTGTGTTTCAAGTCTAAAAACTAAATGAACAGGACCCACATTATTTATCATAGTCGATTATACTTGTTGAAGGCATTTTTAGAACATGATGATTATGGATTCTTCCAAATGATATTAAGTTCATTATCTTTATTATCAGGCTTGTGTTTTTCTACTAAGTATTTTGCTCAAATCTTAGTTATCGTAATTGTAGGTTTTCACACTCTAATTAATTTATGATGAGCCCCTGAGAGAATAATATGTTCTTTAATTTTGCTAGTAACAGATGAGGAAATGTGATACGCACCAATACCCTTCCGTCTGCAATTTGCCTCTGGGATTACATAAACCTGTGCAGAGTTGAGATGAACAGAAAGGAGGCCCCTTTTCTGGTTGTAAACGGCTTGTTGTTTTTGACAGCCAGCTCAGTCACCCGCGTCACAATGAAATGCAGTGGATTATTAGCACAGGCACCTTACTCCCTCGAGGAACAGTCTGACTGAATGTAAATTCGTTTGTGTGCCATATGCCCACACAAACTGTAAACACAGGCAAGTATCTCCATCTGCTTTTCCTTTGTCCTCATCATCAGTTATAACAAAAGAAAAAAACTATATATATATGAGAATTTACAGGGTATGATAGACATGCACAAAAGAGATTCAGCTGTTTGCTTACATTCTGCTTCTCTGTGACAAAATGCAAGCAACTTTGAGAGTTTGTGTGCTGCACAGCATGGGAGTGGGAGAGGCAACTCAGCTTGAAGCAGGAGAGAGCTTGAGCAATGGTATGCAGCTCTGACCTAAAGTCAGTTTTCATCTGTTTAGTTCTTGATTTGGACACTTGTTGGTATCTCTCTCTGTTGGGTTGATGACTGGACTGGACCTGGCACTCGAACTGAGCCATCATCTCCGGGGCTGGTCCAAACCCAGTCAATGGGTCGGGTTTGATCGCTCCGCCCCCCGCTGGCTCCCTGCACCGGACCAGCCCCAGAGCTCACGGCTCGGTTCTGCTGCACTGTAGTCGACCAAAATCCCGGACGATTATGAAATTTCTCCTGGACATTTTTTTAGGTATGAAAAGTAGGACAGCTCCGAGAAAAAGAGGACGTCTGGTCACCCCAACATTACTGTTAATTCTTGTTAAAATATGTCATCATATTTGATATTGCATGTTAAAAAAGTGATACATAAATGAACATTTGAGGACAGTAATTTATGTCATGCCTCCCACAATACATTCCCATAACATTTTGCTTAATCCATCCCTCTATCCCAAGTGGGGTTGCTGGTGCCTATCTCCAGCTGTCAATGGGCAAGAGGTTGGGTATACCCTGGACAGGTCACCAGTCCATAGACAAATAACAATTCACACACACTTTTTTAGAGAAGCCAATTAACCTAACAGTTATGTTTTGGACTGCGGGAGGGAACCCACGCATGCTCAGGGAGAACATGCAAACTCCATGCAGAAATACCCCGGGAATCGAACCCAGAACCATCTTACTGCAAGGCAGCAGTGCTACCCACCGTGCCACTGAGCAGCCCTGCTTAATCCATAAGTAATATTGAATGTAATTTAAACATACATTTTGGGTTCTTTCACAATAAAATCTAAACTAAAACCATAATCTTATGAAGTATTGACCTGGTATTGTTATGTATTTTTGATATCAAAAAGATTAGAGAAAAAAGAGAGAAAAAGAAAGTACTTTGAAAATATAATCAACGTGATACTGGATTGCAGTTAAAATGACATAGAGCAGTGAGGAGTAGATGATAACAATGATGATGATGATGACTGGACTACCCAGTCCATGAGGGAAATTCAGAGAGGAGTGGTGAGGAAGACTCTCAGTATGAAAGTGTAGCCGCAACAAGCATGGAAGTTGAGGTCCCAACAATAACTCTGGAAACAGTCAGAAATGTATTAGTGAAGGGCAATTCGAAAAGGTAATAATACACATGGAGAAATATATATATCATGTTCCATCTTTTGATTTCCTTGCCTGTGCTGATGAAGACACAGAGAACAGGTGTGACGTGACACCATACATGTACTTCAAGCAGTTTGTCACAGATTAAATGCTCCAAGGGACAACAGAACAATCAAACTTGTATTGTGTCCAAAAGGAGGACAAATCCTTAAACACATCTACAAAGGACATAGAGCAGATTCTATACATGTACATGCATATACTTTCCCTGTGTCAGAGCTTATTGGGAGATAGAAAGCAAGCTTCTTGAAGTTTGTGATGTGATATCTAGAGATCGGTTTCTGAAACTGTCAACCCAAATTCACTTTTTAGACAACCTAAGTGCATCTGAGGATGCAAAAAAAGACAAGCTGTGGAAACTCAACCTAGGGTTAAAAAAATATGAGAAGACTTTATCTGCATTCCTCCTGAAGAATGCAATGCAGTTGATGAAATCATGGTAAAATTCAAGGGAAAGTCTAATTTACGTGTCTACATGCCTGTGAAAAGCCACAATTAGGGTTTCAAGGTGTGGGGGTGTGCTGGACAAAGTGGCTTTCTTTAAGACTTATGATATTTGTCAAGGTGCAGAAAATCCAACAATAGAGAAGTCTGGTGTTGGTGTTACAGGAGAAGCTGTGCTGAAAATGAGATCAGCACTTCCTGCAAGAAGGAATCACAAGGTCTTTTGCAGACAGCTACTTTACATCTGTTCCCCTTGTCTAACACGTAAAAAAGAGGAATTCATTACATTGGTAGAATCTGCATAAACAGGATGAAATACTGCATCATGAAGGATGAAAACAGAAATGAAGAGTGAAAGAGGTTCTATGGACTTCTGAGTTAATCAGGACAACAACATAATTGACTGATGACATGACAACAAAGCAATAAACCTGATTTAGTCATCTGTTGGCACTGAACCTGTGGTAAATGTGAAACAGTATGGGAATGCGAATCCAAAACTCATATAATGGTTACCAGACCAGCCATTGTTGAAACATACAACAAATTCATGGGAGGTGTCGATCTCCCTGCGTGACCTTTACAAGTTCAGCTTCAGGTCCCAAAAATGGTAGATGTACATATGTCGGCACACTGTTAAAGTAGCAGTCATCAGTGCTTGGAACCTGTACAGAAGAGACTAGCTGAAACTACAAACCAAAAAGAAACCCCTGGCTCTATGAAGATTTATGGCTATAGTAGGCACTTCTCTCACAGGTGCAAGAAAGGTAAAATTTCAGTGTGGCAGACCATTATCCAGTCCACAAGAGAATCCAACACAACCCCGTAAAAGACCAAGCTGCAGTATGCCTATTGATGTGAGAAAGGAAGGCATTGATCATTTTCCAACGTGGGACACCCAGCAGAGACACAAGCACTGCACTGGCAATCACTTCTCACAAGTCTACTGCCAAAAGTGTAAGGTACATCTTTGCCTGAATAAGGAAAGCAATTATTTTGGTGCCCACTGCTATATGACATAAATGGCTCTGAACAGTTGTTTATGAAAAAAAACCAAGAGAAAAAATGCCTGAAGTATTCTATTAATTCTAAGTGTTACGATTGTTTTGACCAAAAGTTCTACAAAAGGCCTGATGTATCAAATTTGATACAAAGAAATTTTTGGCAAAAAAATAACTTTTTTTGTGCTATTTTTGTTTCAAGACTTTAATAAACATCAAAGTTATAAAAAAAAATATATTTTCTGTCTTTTAGTTTTATTAATAACCTTAAACATAGATACAAGCTTGGTTCATTTCTCTTTTTTTTTTCCTGAAAGCAAGAAATGTTTGAAAGGGAATTAAAAAAACAACATCAACAATGACATAGAAAACTGAAAACATAATGGAAACCTTGAAAAATTCTTGAATAGACAAGAAAAAGAATGGGATTGAAAGCCCTGTTAGATAAGGAGCTGGGCACTAACACCGCTTAATAACAGTGACGCACAAACCTGATGCAAATGAATCCTAAGTAAAAATAAACCAGTGTCAAAACAGGATTGATCATAGGTGGGCGGACAGCGTGGAAAGAATTAGATAATGAGACGGTATTAATCCCATCCACGTTTTCTTTACTGGAGGTCATGCAGCTGACAGCTTTTGTCAGCTGTGAAAACAACCACACATGTAATGGAGGAAACTTAATTTTTTTATGCCTGCCATGGCCAGTATACTGAGATAAATAAGAGCGAATAATGTCAACCTAAATCAGTAATGAATTGACTCTGATTCTGGAAAACCTCAGGTATGTAAAAGATCAAAATCTTGGAGAGGGGCTTTCTCTCTTTCAACTTAAACAAATTTGACTCAACTCTTTGGAATAGAAATTATTAATATGAAACTGCCTTTTAAAGCATAAATCAACAATAACCCTAATCCTAACCCTACCCCTTTAAAGGAAATCAAAATTTCACAAGAAATCTTTACCAACCACTGTGCCTGACACAGCAGATTTTTTTCCTTTTCTCTTTCTATACTCTGGTCACTATGGTGATAATCAAACTTCGAACAAAGTGCATATTGAATAATGAGGAAAAACCAAATGTGAGCTGGAGAAACTTTGGCTGTGCTTATGTGCTTTTCCTCCCACAATGTTTCTGAATGAGTCACAGGGCTGCTTGATGGAGATGAGAGCTTTTACCAAGCAGGCGAGAAAAATGGTTATTCTGCGTCATTCAAAAGCACAATTAGCTGTATGGCCGCTCACCGAGCACCTTAATGCCTGGTACGAATGGAGAATACTCGTTGTCATTTTTGGAAAAAAAAGAGAAAAAAGCAACTGACCCAAAAACTGGTCCTTCTCCTCATTTATAGAGCAAAAATAAAACCAAAATGCACACAAATATTTAGACATTTTTATTTTTTATTTTAATCATTTGGTTACATAATGTTTCACTTCTACTGAATACTTGTTGGAAATGTAAGAAAAAGCATAAGAAAAGACAGGATATGATTTTTATTTCTGATGACTGGAAGACAGCAACTTCACTGAGCCATACCTTATCAGAAAATTGTAACTTTCTTGGTCAGAGAAGTTAAATAAACACTTTTATTTGCTTATATAGATGAAGATGAAAAATATCAAAAGAGAAACTGTTTACTTATTCCATAAATGCTGGGTAATTACAGGAAAAACACAGTTAGAAAATCAATTAATCTATCGATCTATCGATCTATCTATCTATCTATCTATCTATCTATCTATCTATCTATCTATCTATCTATCTATCTAT